>NW_010431423.1:381-40288 GCF_000710305.1 Buceros rhinoceros silvestris
AGGAGGTCATGGAAGCTGACATAAAATGTAAGAAATTGAAGACAAAAGGTACTTGGTGTTTCCTTGAAACTTGGAAGTGTCTGTTTATGTGTGTTGAAAACAAACTAGTTGTCTCCAAAGTTATGGCCCCCACAAAAGACCCACTGTTTTACCATCTAATTTACTTAATCGCATGCAAACTGTGGGACAAGTGCACTGTTGGTCTCCTTCCACTCTGATCCTGACAAATAGTCAGGACACATTAACAGTGTGCATCCAGATACATTGTACTCCTTTTATGCTCATTTCCATTATTTTTCTTTTTAAATTTTGACTGCAGGGATTGAATGTTCCATTTTCAAAACCTGTCACTGTAGAAGTTTTGTGCTACAGTATAACATCAATATATAAAACCCATGTATGTCACAAGTCAGTCTTTTTCAAACCCCACTGATAAGTCTCCAAAATAATTATGTTTTCTAAATTTAAAAGGTTACATCTTGCTTTCAGTAATGTTTTTAAATTACTAACACCTATCCAGCTATGTAGTCAATTAAAATTTAGTCTGCTAATCACAGTACACTCTAGGAAATTACCATTCCATGAGAAATCACTGCAGCTGAGAAATACACATTTCCCCACAAAACAGTCAATCACACCATATTTGTGAGCTACTTACTTGTGTAAGTGAGCTGAAATCCTTGGTCAGTATCAGATCCATTGGTATTAAACTCTATCCACAAATGGTTAGAGGTGCTATTAAGGATAACTCCCATCATGTCATTTTTGGTGAAGGATCCCAGAGAGCGTGAAGAACTGTCTTTTCCATCATACACCTTGTAGAAACAGAGGAATCATATGAAACTGGACATGAAATCTAAATATTTGAGAGATTAGTTAGTTTATCTCAGAATACTTCCAAAGTTAGCTACGTATTGCCAATAGTTCCTCAAAAAAAGTTAGTATATGCATTTTGTTAGGTACATACCACTTGGTCATGCAGTTCCGTGAATTATAAAATATACTGACACCCTTAAGGTGTTCTCTAGTTTTTTTTCCTTTTCAGTTTTGTGAGTTTATCTTGAATGAAATTAATATTTATACATGACTCTATCTTCTGAGATTTCCTAAGCTCAGATTATTTTTCATGATTATTCACAAGGGCTAACAGGAGTGTAATTTCTGAAATCACCATTGAAGCAAGGCTATAAGAGGTAAACCACATTCTACAGTCTGCTGTCTGGAGATTTCAACAGCAGAACCAAGGTATTAAAGTCAATCTGTCACCTTTTATTTCAGACTCTGAGCCTGCAGTATTTTTTGTTTTACTCTACTTTTTAACAAATATAATTCAAAGAGATATGTAAGTCTATTTCCATAATAAATGTAGAATAGTTCTTATTTTCCATGTTACTTTACAGAAAACTTTCAATGGAGAACAAAATCCACAATACTAACCTCTGTTATTTTTCAAATCCTATAATTAATAAGTATGTCCTTTTGATTGTTCACGAATACAGGACAAGTACTAAGAAATAGTATTGGTTAAGGGGTGAAAATTACTTTTGCTTACTCTATGACCTTGAAAGCCATAAAGTGCCAAGACAAGTCTTGTTCAGTTTTCGTTGTTCTGATTTTCTTTTATTTGTGTTTTTTTCTTTTTTTTCCCTCAAGACGAATTTTAAAAAACTAATTTTTTCTTTAAATTAAATAAATCAACTGTACTTTCTCATGGAAAAATAGGCAAATATGGAGTTTGATTCATACTTCCAAAACATATAGCATACATCATATGGATGCTTACAGAAGTAAGTAATAATTCTGGACAGCTGTTTTCTAATATGAATAAAAAGATAATTTACCCTGATCTCATATGCCTTAGAGTGACTGTAGACAACTAGTGCAAAAGCTACAATTACAGTAAACATCTTAAGCTCTGGATCTTCGTATGTCCATTCTCAGACCTTGTGGTACAGTGAGGATTTATACTGATTCCAGCCTGAAGCAGGCAGTGACCCATTTAACAGTCTAAATTGCTACCTTTGAGTCACAGACAGTTTTTCCTGTTTGAATGTCCCATTAAATCTACTAATGAAATTTAGATATGCATCTTTTGAGACGACAGACCACTGTAACTACATTTACAGATGATGAACAAGAGTCAAAATCTCAGCTGTTTTCACAGTGGAGAAAATATCAGCGTACCATCAGTTCAGCTGAAACTGTCTTGAAAGTTACTCATTCATCTTATATGCCAACATTAACAAAATAAATTGAAAAAAAAACATGCATAAAGACTTTTTGAGATAAAAGCACAAATTTAGTTTAACAAACATACACAGATATAAATAATGACCTTCCCTAAAGGTTTTGAAAAACAATGTATTATGCTAGCCATACTGATAGTATAACACATTCTGTCCTTATTACTAAGATGTAGATTATTTTAAATCAGGACACTTAGATGAGCTGTCAGAAGACACAATTACAATTAAACACAATTGTAAATACAACTGTATTTAAGACTCATATGGCACAAATATGACTACAAGCTGTGCTAAAAGTATCTGATAAAGTGATCCCAAGCTTCTACCTTTGTCCTGGGCTAGAACTACAGATCACTTTCAGGGACTGATTACACTTTATTTATTAGAGCAAGAAACCCATTGTACAAAATAAATGAGCATCCACTCACCATAAGTACATACTATACAAAAAATACAGATACATATTTCTTGATTTGAGAGATATTAATTTGACTGGAATTATCTACTTGCATTTGTCATTATTAAAATATGCTATCTATGTTAAAATAAAAGTGATTTTTATTCATCTTTAAAAGAAAAAAAACCCAGCGAATTACTGTAATTGTCCCTTAGACATACTGTTCCAATAGTGTTCTACTTCCACTAATTATTACAGCTAATTTTCCTACCTAAGGATCAGAAATTTCAATAATAGTATCTTTCTGGAATTCAGACACAAATGAAAACATTGTTTTATGAAATAAAAATGAGATTAACGGGATCATGTGAAAGCAGCTGTAAAAAAAGCCATGACAATTTTTAACTGGTGACACTCATCCAGCTGTTAACATTACAGACATAACTAGGTTACATGTCTGCTCTAGTAATTGAAACAATGTTAGTGAACATATATAAGCATTGACTCTCCATTGTCTATATTGATAACTTCTTTGAACTATCCTTAAAGAAAAAAATAAGGCATTTTCTTTAACAGTTGTTGATCATGGTTTGTTAATTAGTATGGGTCGAGGACCATTCCCAACAGGCAGCTGGTGGGCAACCACTGTGTTCTGTCATATGTGTCTGTCTCCAGAGCCAGAGAACACAATACACTTGTCTAGACATTGTACCTGTTAACTCATATATACTACATATGCTTAACTCATTTAGGAGAAATGAAATATATGTGAAGTGAAATATATGTCACATGCTACAATTACTAAGTACTATTTTCACTGTCATGAAGAAATAAAGAAGGACTCTTTGGCCAAATAAATGAAAGACATGAAATTACATTCTGTTTTTTCCCTCTTACCTCTAACAAATTCACCATGATTGCACTATAAA
The DNA here is from genome assembly GCF_000710305.1 of Buceros rhinoceros silvestris. NCBI lineage: Eukaryota > Metazoa > Chordata > Aves > Bucerotiformes > Bucerotidae > Buceros > Buceros rhinoceros. The sequence continues at coordinate 3,954 of NW_010431423.1, forward strand.
GATTTGACCATAAGTAGCCACTTTAAAGAATTATGAAATTTCAAGTGGCAGTTAAAGCTGGAAGATTGGGACGATGAAGTGCTCGTGAGTGAGAAACCATAAGCTTTAAAATAAATAGATACTCCAGGTGCTCAGTTTTGTTACATGCCTCAAAATGATGATTCTGTTTATCTTTCTTGGCTTAAGTTCAGATTTCTTGCCTGCTAATTCAAGTTCAAACTTTGCCACAGCTATAGAAAGCTTTGTCTATGACATAGCCATTATCCTGCATCTATTCTCCTTGAAAGCATTAGTTTTCACCCTTCCTCGTGCACAAGGTCTTACTAATGTGAGAAATACCCTTGAAAATTATTTGTAATTTCCTGTGCACCACAGCTTCAATACCCAGCCTCAATACTCCTACTTGGGCCAACAGCAAACCTAGTTGAATATATACAGCTGAAAGCAGTTTTTATATTTTCCAAGCAAGTATCAGTGCCAGAGTAGGAGTCCAGTCTCCACAACTAGATTGTGTACATAGTATTTACTGCCAGCACATCCTTGGAGCACATTCAATGCACACCTACTAACACCCTGACAAATCTTTCCTGAGAAAGCATTAGTCCAGGAGATACACAGGTCAGGGACTGTTTCTGAGAGACAGTTTGAGTGACGCCTTGTTTTGTCAAAGCAGAGTTTAACATCATGTATGTAGTGAACCTGTGGAAGCTGGCCTCAGGGGCAGTGGGGAATGGTCACAGCACTGTTTAGAGCAGTAGGATAAAGGTAGCCACAGCATCCAGGATGACCCCTTTCATTAAACATTTGTGAGAAACTAAAAGGGAGGTGCTTGTTCTATTGGTAAGATTAACACGCAGGCATGATCCATGACAATGGTATCTTTAAACTTCTTGTGGGAAGTGTTCAGGGCAAATAAAAATAGTAAAATAAATTTAGAAACATATACAAAATTTCTAACACGTTAAGTGGGTTGCTGTGAGATCCCTAGACAGCAAATTGGTAACTGAATTCTGAATACTTGGTGATTCTCTGAAAATTTAGAGACATAAATAATAAAGACTAATTTAATATATCATCAAGCTTCAGATGAATGTCATGATTTTCAGTACATACAAGAGCATAGCAACCATTATTAAGAAAAGGCAGATTACGGCCATGCTGTAGGAAAGTACATTACGTGTTCAAAATTATATATTTAGGCTGTTTTTCAAAGGCTACCTATAGTGTAAAAGAATTAAAACCATCTTCTGTAATTATAGTTTTAGTCACTATTACAATGCTATGTGTTAGCTAGCTTCTATCTATTCAAATGATTAAATTAATTAATTTAAAAAAAGAAAAAGTTCTGTGCAGAACAAATAAAACAAGAAAATAAAAATGCACCAAAATAAAAAACGATCCTTTGTTAAGTAATCACTATGCTACACTTACAAATATTACTGTGAATAGAAAATTATTTAGAAATGACGGTATTCAAAATCCAAGTTAACATTTTAGGTTTCCTTTTTAGATTTTAACCCATTGTAAATAGCCTAATATTTTAATACATGTAATTGAACTCTTAAAGACTCCTATAGTTTCTTGTAGTATAGTATAGTATAAATAATTGAATCTAGCATAAAGGAAGTGATGTTTTCCAAAGAGAATTTATTCATTTTGTGTGAAAACTGAAATGAAAATAAACATAACTGCTGTTAAAAGCAGAGTTATTCATGCAACGTGAATGTTGAGCATGATAGAAAGCGAAATATTCTTTTTACCTTAACAATGTCTCCCTCATGCAGCTGAAAGCTCCTGGCTCTCAGATGGATTCCTTTTCCAGCCTCTGTTTCAATTTTGTAGATACATTCATGATTGTTGTCATAATTAGATGGAAAATTTGGAGACAGCAATGTTCCTTCTTTTCCAGAGACAGTTGCTCCACATTCAGCTAAAGGAAACAGACACATGAAAAAAAAAAAAGTGAATTATCCATTTCAAGATAATATGCATTATTTGAAGTAATATTTAGAGTCTAAAAACCAAACAGGCTCCAACAGGCTGAACTCTAACAGGCTATCTAGGAAAAGTATGTTCTGAAACCCTACCGAAGTTGCTACCTCCTGCACTTCAGTGGGTACAATTATAATATGCATTTAGGTGCTTTTACATAATTCCCTTTACCTCCAGTTTATCCCCTAGTCCACCCATCAGACTAACCTATAATGCAGGTTACCTGGATTCCATAAAAATTGGATGTTTTGTTTAAATATAGTTATTGTGGTAACATTTCAAATAAGTATAACATTGATATCACTTACTTCCCTTTTCAGCTTTACAAATAAGTATCAGAAAAAGCAGACAATAAGATGCTGAGATTAAAGAATCTGGAATAAGTCAAAAGCATTCAAGCTTCTCCATCAGAAAAAAGAAATCAAAAAACTAAAAAAACAAATCGATATTTATTGACATCAGTCAGGGTCAAGCAGACAGCTCCCTTCTGTTCCAGGTAAAGAGTCATCTGTAGTAAGAACTTATTGGCACTTTCAGGAGTAGACATTTTTGTCATTGCTCTCCCACAAAGAAAATAATGAAGTGTAGGAATAGTGGTGTGTGTTTCAGCCCATGGGCTCAGTTTGAGTTCTGAATAAACACTAATTAAAATATTTCAAATGTGGAATATAAATTTCAGTACCTAAATGAAAACATCCAAAGAGATAGAAAACAATATCGCTGTAGTGTTCAAACAAATGTTTAAAATGCTTAAAATTACCTAAAACCACCTTATAAAACCCCACAGTAACACTAACATACTAATATTAATCTACTATTTTTTTAAGGTGAATAAGATTGTATTTATATCTTGTTCAGTCTAAAGGTAAAATATACTGTGTTGAGTACAGATTTTGATCTGAACATCATTCAGACCTCATTCAGAGTTTAGTAGAAATGTGATATAATTGTTAAAATAATAACAAATTACTCTATAATTACTGTATAATTGTAAATCAACAGATATTTTTTACCAAAGATGTGACAGGTTTTTAAAAAAATATGTATTTTTTCTATAAATGATAAACAGACTTTTAGGATTCATAGGACATTAAAATATTGATTTTTGGAAGCATGTGGGGTTTAGAATTTTAGGTAAAATTCTTTACAGTTTAACACGTATATATGTAAAAAATAATTTTGAAAATATAGTGTAAAGGTAGACCAGAAAGATATATCAGAAAATAATTCATTTAAACATATTCAGGAAGAAATGTATGCTTCATATTTACAGATAAACTATCTAAAAATTTTCTATTTCCATTTCTGAGGCCTTGACAGACATAATCAAATTTACTTACTGCTGGTTTTTGAAAAGCCTAAAACCAGTGAAATTTTCTAGTTTAGACTTCCATTGAAAAAAAAAAGGAAGAAGGAGAAGGAGGCAGGAAGGGATGGAGGGAAGGGAGAAAGAAGGGAAGAGGAGAGGGAAGAAGAAAGTAAGGAGTCAACAAGATAGTCATAGTCTTAATCAAAGTCTTATTTCTGCTCTACGTTTGGTATCTCCTTAGGCAAAGGGAAGAAGGAAATGTCCAGTAAGTTGGCTCAGCATATTTGAGCACATAATTTACAGTTCATTTGCTATTTTAAAATAGAGCTTTATGTTCTTCCTTTCCTTAACTTACTGAATCCCTGAGCTGCATTAAATTTTATAGGCAGGACTGTGTCAGGGAATAAGAACCCCTGCCACCACACTCCAGACAACCAAACTCTTCCTTTGTTGGGGAGGGTGAGATGCACCAGTAACTTCTAACATGTTTAAAGTCACATCACTTTGTCTAAATGGTTCAAAGAACTGTAGCAGATTGACAAATGAATTAGATTTGTATTTTGATACTTCTTTGATAAAGGATCTGTCAAATATGTTACCTATACCTATAGGTATAGGTTACTATACATATCTATATATACAGACAAATATTTCTGTGTGCAGGTTGATATGTAGCTATTTTAGTCTTTAATTTTTAGGAAGAAGGTGGAACTAATGAAGTTTGTAAAACGTAATTCAAAGGAATGTCAACATTAATGTCAGACACGTTTAGACCCATACTATTCTATGTCTTCTTGTGTTTATAACATCAGTATTCTACAAAAGCTTTTTGCAGACAAGTGTTTGCCCAAGTAAAGATCCATGCAAAAATATCTATGTTCTCTTAGGCTGCATTGGTATTTTATTATCTACCTCCCTCAAAGAACTGGAAAATACAGAAGTGCATAAAAAATATTAACTATATTAGTATTAGCATCTACTAGTCTTCAAATTATGCAAACATTGACAGCACAGAATTTGCCATGAGAAACAATCTTTTCAGATCTTAAAGTAATTACTGTCTGTATTCTGTCTCCATAAGTTCTTTACGCAGAACTTATACATCATAGTCAGTATAAAGCTGAGAGATCACAAGGATTAACCTCTCTCTTAATGGCCAGTGTCTGAGGTGAACTCTGTCCGTTTTTGTCTTCAATCCCAACCCGCTCATTCCTGAATCCAGTTCCATAATCCAGCTCCCAAATTTGATTCTCCTCTGCCACTAAGTCTGGTCTGGGACTTCCCCAGTGCCTGCTCCGCAACATCAGTGGGGACAGTAACATGACTGCCATCAGGGAGGTTGGGTTTGACACTGATATTGTAAATTTTTTTATATATTTAATTTCATTGATGTTAATTTTCATTAAAGCTGTTTTGGTTTTCTTTTCCAGTCCATAAGTCTCTCATCCTTAATCCCTTCCTCTTTGGGAAGCGAGAGGTGTTTGTTAATAACATCTGTCATTTGTCTAGCAGCCAGCTGAGCCTTAACCCTTGACAAATATGTATTATGATGTAATACAAATACCTTCCTTATTTTGCTTTCCTACCTTTCATTTGTGTCTGTAGTAATCTATGATTTTTCAAGATGAAAAATAAATTGATTCAAAGTTTTCAGGTTTTTTTACTATCAATATGGTCACTGCCACCTAAATCCACTCCTTAGGTTAAACAGAAAAGATCCAATTGTCACTTTATCATAATATATATTTCATTTCACTCAGGTATTTTAAATATATTTTGCACAAAAACCAAAATATGGGTAATCCAGGAAATTTATTAACAGAGAATATGAACAAAAGTCTGTTTTGGGCAAAAATATACAAAAGAATAAAAAAAAAAACTAGCACGGAACTTTATCTTCTGAAAGCAAAAGTCTGGTAATTCATAAGATGTCATAAGAAATGATAAAAAGCTTCCATTTGCAAGGATAGGAGATAGTTCTCTTTCCTCTAGGAAGGACATAAGGGCATTGTTTCAACTTGTATTCAAATGTTCTGAGTCTGAGGGAGAAAGAAAGATAGGCACATTCTTGCAGAATAACACAAAATAGTGACCACAGTGTTCTGACAAGATCTATAAAGTTAAGAGGTTGTCTTCATGTTTAAAGGGTCTGATTAATTGGAATTGAGCTATAAATAAAAATAAGGATAATTTAAATATGAAACTTAATTGAAACTAAATTAATTAGAGTCTAGCATTGGAAGAGTGCTAAACACTCACATGTTAAAAACATCTTAGATGTTAGTTGATCTGTCTCCCAAATTTAGAAGGAGAACTGCAAAAGAATCATTCAGACATGGGAAAAAAGAAACAAACCCCAAACAAATCTGTATTTCCTTTAATAAAACATTAGATTTTAAGCATCTGTAACTTAAAAACAGGGTATACCTTTCTGATGGCCTCAGTGAATAGCTGTGCATCCTTAGGTAAAGGATGAGGAGAAAGGGATAATGACCTTCTTTAAGAATACATCCTTATGTACGCACCAAAATTGTGTTGTAACTGAATTGCAATGCATACTAATTTAATGTAGCTAATTTAAATAAAAATGTGCTCTACTCATAGTGCTACAGATGTTTGGGCTTTCATTTCTAAATGAAGAATAAATTCTCTAAAATCTCCCAAACCCTTTCTACACAGTTTTGCTGTTGGTGCTTAAAGAAGTTACTATCATCCCATCTAAATGGCTTGTTACATAGCCTAAACTAGCATGTACTATACAAAATTTGTTCTGTAAATGTCAGCTACTTATATCATTCCAATTTAAATTCTTTACTTCACAAATCTGCCAAACCACAGCAACCAAAAGACAAAGGTCCCTTAAACTCACCTTCTTTTAAAAGAAAAAAATCTATGTGGTAATGGTTCTACGTTTCAAAAGGTGGAAAGCAGATAAAAGCAGATTAATCTGATTCTCTACTAAAAGTTTTGACTATTTTGTGATTTTAAAAATTAATTTTATTTATTTATTTATTATTAAATGAAAAGCATGCACCTAAGAATTCAATATGTATCCTCTTACTGAATATTTACCACCTATGTCCAAACATAAAAGGTTTTGCTTTACTTTCAGCACAGTTTATGAGTTGTCTGTTATAACCTTGCTGAAGACTGCAGCAGACTGGAAAATGCTACCTTATCAAACTGTTCTTTATTCCCTTGCAGTGAGAGCAATCTGTTTAGAAAAATACTTGACCATATTCTTCATTCTTTTGCTTAATAAAGTAATTTAAATTCTATTTACATAACTTTTATTCTTTTTTCACTGTCTCACTTGAAATCAGATAAAAGGAAACTGGAAAGGGTAGGTCTTTTGAAGATCATCAAACACTTCCTGAATATGAACACAAACTTTATAAAACAAACAAAATTCAGGGATTCTTGAAATGCTTTGAAATACAGTTCATGTAAAAATGTAACGATAACATCATTTAATGAAAAAGTTTGCTTTATTTTTTTTCTTCCATACATCTTGCTAAAAGGTTTGTCAGGGTTTTAAGCAGATCTCCAAAGCAGAGATCAAATAAAAATAGTTCATTGTCAGTTTAAAGTCTTCTCTGCCACAAAGCAATCTACTGAGTGCAGAATATCTTTGCTGTATTTACAAAATAGTGCAGCAGTTCATAAAATATAAGAAGCTGATCTCAGACAATTCCTTATGTTTCTATTGGACAATATTGTTACCTAGTAGGATGGTTACGCAACATGAAAATGAACAAAAGAGATCATGGATAAAGCCAAACCAAGTACCATATGCTCTGTCTTCACGTCATAGCAAAAACAGGATTCCTCCACAGTCATTGTCTGAGGGGTCTCTAAAACTGAGCATGTGACTTCTGCAGGGCAGACAGAATACATGACTGGACTCAAGCACAGCTTCATGTACAAACTCAAATGCGGTTCAAGGAGATGAAGCTTCCTGTTAACTGGAATGCTGCATCAAGCTGAGGTGCATGCGGAGTTTTCACAACGCCCCTGTTGCCCAGTGCCTTAAGTTTTGCAATGCTGCAGTCCTTCATCTCCAGCCCTTCACTTAAGAGCCTGTAACCTTTAATCTACACACTGCCAGGCTGCTGTGGCAGTGCCTCCATGCTGGTGCCACAAATGTTCTTGTTCTTACCTGGCACTGCTGAATTCAGACGCACTGTGATGCTGGGTTTCTCCTGAAAAGTGACTGTCATTGATTTTTAAATTATGCTGTTCTCACCACACCTCTCACTCTTTTGCCTTTCAGCTTTTAGCCTATAACTCTATACTAAGATCATATCACTCTAAACCCGGTGGCTTTTAGTCTGCAACTTTATATTGGAATAGAGCCTAGTAGATAACGAACAGATAATAGTTACTTTAATATACAATAAATATTACACAATAATATCCATGTACAAAACTTAACTACTGTTTAGTCTGCAGCACCTACACAGGCTCTAATCAGTGCTAACAGTATCATAAGCTGTCAATGAGGATCTTGAGACGGGCTGCATGAAAAACATAACTGTATACTAGGGACAAAAGCAGGAAGAGGTTGCCTTGTTATTACTATCAAAATCATTTCCATCACTAACTTTAATGGAGAGAAATTTGTCTGGGGACTCTCTTTCCTCTTCCTAGTTGGTGTCTGAGGAGTGGTTTTCCTTTGTTTTTTTTTTTTTTCTCTCTTATTTTTTTCATTCCTTGTTTGCTTCTCTAGGATAGATTTCAAGACAAGGTAGGCCATCAGCTATGGGCTGTACTAATAAGGCATGTGCATGTAAGCCTCACAACGTTCCTTAAGCAACACCTGTATGATGATGAGGAGATTAGAAGATCTCACTGAAAACCTTACTGAAATGCCTTCCTGAAAACAAACTTCTTATTCCATATTTTTTGTACCATTCCATTGCAAAAAATAATAGAGTAGGAAAGGAAGGACTAAACAGCAGGTAAAGTCCTTCCTGAGGTTTGCTTAATTAGTTTTCAATCCATCTGCCACTGACATAAGACACTACTCAGATTCTCAGAACAAATCTTCTGATGCTAATTGGCCTCGAGGGATTATCAGTACAATCCAAGGTGAGGACATTTTGGGTGATTTTTTTTTTATTATTATTATTTTTGTCTGCTTTTTCTAGTATCATCTGATAATGAGCTATGAAGGTAACATCCCTACATTATCTGTCTTATCAAGAAAAAGCATTTTGCATACACAACCTTAAAATGTGGAAAGAAAACAAAAGGGTGACCTGAGGCAATCATCATTCCTTCTGATTATAGGCGATTAAAATTTCACACCAGGTCTCACATTAAGATGACTCAGGCCCCATACAAATCACTCATTTCATTTGGAAAATAGAGTCAGAGTGTCCACTGTGCACCTGCTGAAATCCGGTAGTGTTTCCTGAATATTAAAGTTTCAATTTTGAAATAGAGATAACTCAAAGCTGTAATTACTACATTGCACCATATTTTCAAGACTCATTTGCAGTAAAACTCAAACACTAACTTGAACAAATCTTCAATTTTCTGTCAAACACTGACAGAAAAAAAGAGGAGTTAAAAACCACAGGGATTAGAAAAACACCTTTTAATTGTATTTATAAAAAATGCAATGTTATAAGATAAAGAAATAGAAATCAGAAAAAATCTATTAAATAACTTTCTTAAGTATGGGGTATGAATTACAAAACAACTTAAGATTTAACAAATGCAACAGCATTTAAATAAAATACAGTGGATCCTGGATACATGTGCATCCTTATTACTCTTGGAAAATTCATATATTCAGCTACTGATGTTATATAAGACTTCCTGCTCATAAGCGGCTCTTAAATGAGAGCTCTCACACTGCCTAAACACTAGTTGAAAATGAAGAGCAATTTTCAGAGTTAGTTTGACTTCTCAAAGGTGAACTTAAATTCAAATTCTATTGTACAGCGAATTTATAGAAAACAATGAATGTCAGACCTCAAGAGTCTCACAGAAATCTCCAATGCTATTCAGGCTAACAAGGTTCCCACTTATGTTTCAGTCTCAATGGAAATTAACTCAATCCTACAACATGACAAAGTATATTAATTATAATTGATGATCTTGCAATGAATACTAACTAAACTATTAAAAAGAAACAGCTTATTAAAGAGTGTCAGCAATTTATAGTAGCACCCTATCATTAATTATTCATATAGTTTTTATTATAACAACTGAATATGATGAATTAATGTGATATTAATGTGAATACCAGTGAACAATAAATACCTCGGTGAAGTTTTTACTCAAATAATGTATTTATTCTCCATTAAAAATTAACTGCCATGTAAAATTTAATAAAGAAGCAGCAGCACTTAAATATGAAATGAAAACATGAAGTAGCTGTTTCTTTTCAGCTTTATGCTTTAAGTTTTTCCAAGCTTGCTTTAGGAACACTCCATACATTTGAAATGATTAATGGGGGACGGGAAAGTAATGCAGGTTAAAACCAAAACAAAAAAACCCAGCACTCAAAATTAAGTTTATTGCATCATTGTGTTATGCTTGAACTCTATGCAATGCTTACCATGAAAGGTTAGTTTGAACTGAAAATAGTGTACACTGTACAAATAATAATTTCATAATATATATTAGGTAAAATTTATCACAATTTCTTAAGGAGATAATGAGCAGAGAAAACCCAAACAAGCATACAGGTAATAGGATGAAAACCTAAGTTAAGTAAATCTCAGAAAGGAGAGTTGAGAACTAAATCAGAATTTCCTTCCTGTTATGATATATCTGAATGTCTAAATACTGGAAGAGGTGATCAAAATGTTCAGTTACATGTCCTTGTGAGCAGGAGAAAAAAACCATCTGTGATAACAAGCATAGCTCTTCAGCCATAATGCTGAGCAGAGAGGCTAAATAAAGGCCATTCACATTAGCCAACATATTAAGGAGTTAAAAGAAAATTATTAGTAAATACAACCAAATACTCACTTTCATTTTGTCATATAATATTAATACTGCTTCAATTTTAAAATCAATATTACAGACAGAATATGATGGAATAAACTAAATTTATTATTTCATACTCAAACATTTCTTGTAGTATAGCTGCATCTTCTGTGATCTAATAAACGTATTTATTGTGTTATATCCCTCAGAGATTAACAAATCCAGAAGGTGACGTAACAATTTCTGAAATGTCTTTTAAAAAGGTACCTTTTAAGAAGGTACCTACACTTGGGCACTGTACCTTGCAATTGACTGTAAAGGTGTATCCACTCAGGTTTCTACCCATTGCCTTCAATAATCAGTGAGCAGCACATCTTTGGCAAGTCAGAAGGAAAGAATGGAATGTCTCCCCTCTCTCAGAAATTCATCAGCATATCCTAGTGCACCACAAAGGAATACCAAAACTAAAAGGCTCATTCCTCACGTTAGAGGATCATTGCAAATGATAAAGTCATATTGCAAAAAGTACTTAGGAGATGATTTAAGTGTATATCACATGCATGTGTTCAGCGCTGCAAACTAAACTCTCTCCTCAGCCCCTACTTATCAGCGCCTGTGTCTGGAGATGTGCGTACTCAACAGGGATCTTGTTTCATGTCACATTTCTGCTTTTGTACATACCTTTTCTCCCCACCAAGCCTGAGAAGATACTTGTCACTTGTAACAAAAGAAATAAAACAGAGCAGGGCCTAACTTCTTTCAGTACTGACAGCTGCCTTTGGAACAGGCTGCCCAGGGAAGTGGTTGAGTCACCATTCCCAGAGGGATTTAAAAGACATATAGATGTGGAGTTTAGGGACATTGTTTAGCGGTGGACTTTGCAGTGTGACATTTGCAGTTGGAATAGATCAACTTAAAGGTATTTTCAAACCTAAATGATTCTATGACAAGGCCATGCCAGTGTGCAGAAGGGAATATGGAATTCACAAGGCCAGGGACAGCATTCTGCACTGCAGCAGACAGTGAAATCTTTGGAGTATGGCACTGAGCTGGAAGAATGTATACAGTGTGGAGAGGGGGAGCATTTTCTGGATTCAATATCTATTTCTAGTGTTCATTGTGTTGGTTCATTGAATCATTACATTCAATTTGAAAAAATTACTTATAGGAATACTTTTTCTCTTAACCTACCTTTCAATTCCTATTTTAACAGTAGCACAGCCCCCATACTGAGTGGTAGAAAGCTTCTGAGTAATTTGACTTAAAGCTAACTGGAAGATAAGAAACATGATTCAAAACATAGTCCTTGTTTGCTAGATGAGATCTAGGAAATCCGCCTTGGTAACAGATTTCGCAGGCGAATTGTGTGGTTCCTGTTTAACAGGCTAGTGAAGTCAACAAGATAGCAGCCAAAATCTGATTGTGGACATTAGCTTCAGAATTAGGAACTTCAGCAGACTAAGGAGTTGTTCCACCTCATTTCTGCACTCCAGTATTCACCAGCCTTCTGAGATTCACAAAGTTTTGGGGCTGCACAAAACTGCATGATTGCCTAAGATCTTTACTCTCGGATTTGTACTCTAGGAGGAACAACTCACTATAAGCTAGGCTTTGTCCTCAGGAAAAAGTAGTCAACTGTGAAATGTAAATGTAATAGAATTGCATAATTACAGGTAGAGGAAAACAAGATCTATTGCTGGAAGGAAAAAGTGAGAAGAATATGTATCCACACTCTTGGGCAATTTTGTTCACACAGCCATGAAGTAAGTATGAATGTACATATACATTCACATCTATGTAAAAGCAAATGACATAATGGGAATAAATGACATATGTGGAAGTAATGTCAGAAACCCATCATAACCACGATTAGTAATTAAACGCATGGTTTTGAAAAAAACCCTCTTTTTTTCTTCTGGAAAATGTTGGTATAATAGTTGAAGCAATAACACATTGCTTAAAACAACAAACAATAAAACAGGATGAGATGTCAATGAAAGAAGGGGAAAGAAATTGTTTTCTGTTTTCAGGTGTCAGCTGGACAAAAGACAATCAGGAGACTCTTGTCTGTACTCCAGTAGCTTGGTTTTTGCCCAGACACAAGCATACCAACAAACATAAAATGAGTGATTTTAAATTATAATTAAATTATCCAGTAGTAAATTTAGGAAATTAAACTTATAACACATAGGCAAACATGCCAATTACAGTCATACACCAGATGATAATGTTAATAACCTTGTAGGTGACAAGCTGTTTCAGAACAGTAAAAAATCAGATGCCTACGTCAGTATTCTCAAACCTAAAGCTATGGGTTATTTTACTGACATTTCTTCTCAAGACATTGCGCATGTTCATTTTCCACGTAGCCCTGTGCCAGGGTTGGTAGGAAGTACTTTTACCTTGACGTTATCTATAGAAATGTGCTCCTAATTCTAATAATTCTGTACATCACACAAAACAGCTGAGTGTTACTCTCTCAGTTCCCCTCAATCTCACATTCCTCTCTGATACAGTAAATTTTGAGGAGAGGCATAAAAGAGGATACTGTAAATGTACATTTAGACAACATATCTCAAAGAACAGTTACATAATGTGGCCAGCCAGTTTCTTTTTTTCTTCAAAAAACTGTCCTTTATACTGTGGGCAACTGCAAAAAAGCCTTACTGTACGATACTTGTGGAGTGAGTCACCAGTTAAGTAAAGACTGCAGGACAGCTCTTCTAAATGCAATCACTGTGTTTAGAAAGATGGAAAAAAGTTACAACTCTTGTGTGAGAAGATATTGAAGTGTTTCATCTGCAGATATCAACTACTAGTACATTTGGCAAGGAAGCCATCATTATTATTTGACTGCTTTTGAGGAAGCTTTTACGGGAAACAAGATTTCTTTATGGATGACAACATTACCTTTCTTTTAAACAATCCAGTACAGAATGGGGAATTCTCTGTGAGGATATTGGCAGTCACGCTGCTTCTACATTTGATGTAAAAGAGGTGGAGGAAAGGGATCTTCCTGAAAAGCCACATTATGTCAATGTAAACAGAGAATTCACCAGACAGCTAAGGGGAATTACTTCCATATCGGAAGCACCAATTTAAGAGAAAAAAAAAAAAAAAAGGTAATTTTCTGAGATGGGGAAATTTGACACCACCTTGGGTAATGATCATGTGTGTTATATAGACAGTGCAAAGGAATCCAGACCTAAGGGCTTGGATCTTCTCTGCACAATTCAATTGTTAAGAGTAAAGCTCTTCATCAAGTAGTAGCAAGTAGGTGGATGTAGGCACAAAATGCTTTCTACTCAGGAAAGAGAGATCCAGCCGGAAGACACATTAGGAAATAGAGTGATGACCCAAATGGAAACTGTAGATGGAATCATCAAGACTCTGTGATGAGCTGGAATAATATTGCATAATCACTTGAGGTATATGGCTCAGATTAACATTAAAATAATTCTACTTGAAAAGACAAGAGCGAAGTGCTGACACAGGAAATAAAATTCACAAGGACATCTGTTTATGAATGTCTATCTGATTTTGCAAACAGACTTGGTGATTGTCCTTTTGCCGTGAAAAGGAGGGTTATTACTGAAGAAGGGATGCTGCCTTGTTTTGAGAGCCAGGCGACTTCCAGGCACTCAGATAAAGACCAAACTCTGCTTTTCTCTTACCTGGAAAATAAGTCTTCAAATGAGAAGAAATGGTGGAAATGGTTAGGACCAGGAAAATTTCAGAACAAGTTGGAGATAAACCCTGGAGGAAGGAGTTGAAATTGTTTACTTGGATGGAAAAAGTTGGATGGCAATACCTTTGGAAACCCTGTTGGCTTGCTGTTTCTCCCCAGCAGATGAAACTGAGTACTATTTCTGTGATATAAATGAGCATGCGGTTGTGTGAATGTTTAGTTTATAAATTAAATGCATTTAAATTTGAAGGGCTTTCATCCTTCATCTGGTGAAAAGAATCATGAAAGTATATATTGCCACGTGTCCTAGAAGGAACAAAAAAAACCTTGCTGATATATAAAGGTTCATGTATATACATCATGTAGATGAATTTGGTCGGTGTAGAAATTACAGTGAGGGAGAAATAATCAAGAGGATATTGAAACCAGTAATGTACTTATGAATTTGTGCCACTGAGTTGAGAATAGATTTAACTTCTGAATGCACTCTAAAGCCAGCAGATTTCACTCTTGAGAAAGCAGTAGTCTTTGTTTGAACTCCTCAAGGTAAAAGGATATCTTCACTCCTGTTGTCTTAGGTGCCATGGCAACAAGAAATGATACCTCTGTAAACATCCTTGGTGCTAAGAAAAAAGATCATTGGAATAAGTTTTAACCGAAGGGCACTGAGTGTACCTTTCCCTTTTGGTTTCACTCAGCTGCTTAGAAAAGTTTCTTTCCTGTATCTGACTTAGTTGCATTACAGATATCTTCATTCTTTTGCATTTTTAGAGACCAAATTTTCTTCATAGATGGAGTTAAAAGAGTCATTTAGATATATTGTTTTAGAAAAGTGCCAGTTGCCTATGCATAAATCTCTTTGCTTCAGTGCAAGGTAACAGCTGTATCTGAACTAAACTAAACGTGTTCAAATGGAACACAGAGAAACCCACCAGAAAGAAACACCAAACAAAGAAAAAAAAAAAAACACCAAACCCATAGCAAACAACCCCAAACAGGCAACTATCCCAAATTTCCCAAGACCTGTAACTTCCTGAAGATTCAACAGATCAAATAAGATATAATTTTTATAGGAAATGATTAGTATAGATTTTCTTGCTACTTAGTATAGTGTAGACATACATTTTGATTCCTCTTCTAAGAAAATTATATTTATGTTTGGTAACTAGTGCTGAAATGAAATGCAAGCAGCCAAACAACTTATTTTTTAATTTACATATACTAAAAATAACCTCTTGAGCCTTCTGTGTGGTTGAACATCTTTGCGTGTTACAGCAGTGGCAAGAGTGACAGTGGGTCCCCTCCACTGGCCTGGATTTTCAAATAAGCGTGGCACGCAGGCTCTTGTTCATCGCTGGTGAAAATGCCAATGTCAAAAAATAATGTTTTGTAGCTGAGAATTTGCTCTATCAAATAATGTTATTGTGCTTATTTAGATTTGTTTTCAAATTTAAATTAATTCTTCATGAGTTAAAGATGTATTTTAAAAGAGTATTTTCTTATTTTTCCAGTGTTGTCACTACAGTTAGCATACATATTCACTCACTATATACTAAATACATTGAAATACATATGTATTCCTTCCTAATGGCACCTCAAAGAAGAGACCCTCTTCAAGAGAACCTCAAAGGTCCATAGGTTTTACTAAATGCATTTCTCAGAAACTATAATTGATTTCAAGATTGAAATTTTATACCTTCAACCGGTAATCTATGAATCACTGTCGAGAATTTCTAGTATGCCCTCCTAAGGCATATAATCTTTCCATGTATACTATAGGCAGCATCAATTTACTTTTTGGAGATTCGAAGTAGGCCCTACAGAATGTAAGTGCAGGTAACCAAAGGTGCTGGATAACAGAAGTACTGCAGCTCTAGAACTGACCTGTTGGCCCCAAAGCTTCATACATGTGCTAACAAGGTATATGCTAAAGGAGAAATAAAGATGTTGACGCAAGACAATAGGAACAAGCAGGCCAGCTGGGACACTTTTGTCAATGACTGATTATGCATAAATAAATAAATACATAAATGGAAGTAATCCCTCTATCTAGGCACGTAAATCATTCCTGGAGAGTGATTCATCTCACTGTAAAGAAGATACTTAAATTTATGGAACAACACTGCAAACAGTCAAATTTAAATGTTTGAGTCTGAATCTAAATCACATCCACTATAAAATGCCTGCAGACTGAGAATCCCTGCTGACAACTCACAGTACTGGAACTGGTTAATGTCCTGGACATGACGGCTAGTGAGGGGACACATAGCTCTCCACTGGAGAGTGAGATTAATGAATTTGTAATCTCTCTCTTTAATACCACTTTGTGCTTTCCAGTAATTCCAGTCATTTTACAGTCCTTTAGGACTGCATTTGGGGGTTCTTTTTGGGGGGGGTTTATGTTGTTTTATTTTTAAGACAGAGACTACCATTATTTAAATACACAAGTGTTTTTCCCTCTCTGGATTTTGTTTATGTTTTTTAAGATGTCAGATACAGAATCATATTTTTAAACTATTTCATTGCACTTTGATATGATTTCATAGAAATTAATAAAATTCATAGATATTTTATTAGGTAGAGACTTTTCTTCCAAAAAGACCTATCTTTCTTCTGTCAGTCTTCAGAATGTATCAGTGATTTGCTTAGAAAATGCTTTATGTTCCTAGAATTTTATTCATTCCATTATGCTTCCTATAAATTATATATGTACTGAAAGCATTAATATGTTGACTCTATTAGAGTCAGCTACTTAAGGAAACTTCGATGAGCAACAGTGAAGCAACATGCAGTAGCAATAGTTCTTATTTTCAGTTTTAATTAGACATAGACATAGCCTAATGATACCTTGATAAAGCTAATGGACAACATATTGCTTATTAAGAATCGTAATGCTGCACAACTAACAGTCAACTTTTCTTCAAGAACAAAGAAATAAGGAGATAATTTTCCATTCACACACACGGACAGTTACACTCTTAAAAATTAGGGAAAATAAAATGTTAGGTTCAATGTGAGCCCAAGAATTTCACTCTAGTGAAATCCGCACTCTTTAAATCAATATGGACTGAAGGAGTTAGGTCTCTTCTCCCTGGAGAAGAGAAGGCTCAGGGGGAACTCATCACAGGATTCCAGTGATTCCACTCCACACAGAGAAGACAACGGGCAAGGAGTACAAGGTGCACTCAAAACAAAAGAGAAAATTTTCACAGTGGGAACAGTCACTGAAACAACCGTCCCAGGGATGTGATAGAGTCCTCATCACTGTAGTTTTCAAAACGCCATTTGACAGAGTACTAGATAATCTCATGTAGGCTCCCTTTCCCACACAAAGTTGCACTGCTTGATCTTTCAAGGTCCCTTTCAACCTATGATTCTGTGATTCTATGACAGAGAATAGTGCCCACATGGTTAGCAAACATTTGTCAACAAACAGTGTTAAGAAGCCAGTGATACTTCTAAGAGAAACCAAGCTGAAAATCGCCTAAGACTTAAATCTAGAATTTCCAAATATATGGCTAACTCCGTATGATTTTGGTTTCTCTCTCATTTGTTACTTTTTTCATCATGGGTTAAATAACACCAAGAGTTTAAAACAAAATTACAAATAGTTTACTTTTTTTCCATAAAAACTAGATGTGTATCTGACATGTATGTACAGTGTAGGCGATATTACTTTTTACGGATATAGAGATATGCCCCTTTAAAAAAAAAGAGAACAAAAACAAAAAAGCAACCTGAAACTGAGTTTCTTATTTAATGAAATAAAAGCTTATTCAAAACCCTCTTAAGGAAATCCATTTACCGGTATGTGGAACTATTTGATATTTCAGTAGCATTATGTCAATAGTAACTGATCAGATTCAATTGACATGGCAGTGATAAAACCATCTCAAAAATCAAACAAAGCAACTGTACAAATTTTATAAAATCCAGTCCCAGAACTTTTCCCAGAAAAGAACTGTTTGATCAGTTCGAGCTTACAGTTACTGATTTTTAACAGCACATTAATTTTAAAAATTACAGTTTACAATGCTGTAATACAGTTTACAGTTTATGAACAGTAGAAAAAAAAAGCAGTTTAGAGTTATAAGAATAGCAACACAATGTGGAAAAAAGACCCTTAAAACAAGCTGTGGGACTCTAAAAAAGGTTATTTTCACCTAAAAGCTCTAAATATTATTTCTTTACATTGAAAGACAAAGTACAAAATTTGTGTCTTAATTATGGCAAAGATATATTTCAATAATTGGATTTAAATTTTGTCTCACAAGTAATTTTGATCTTATTTTCTATCACATTTCTAACTATTCCTCTTTCTTATTTTTATTCTTTAAGTAAAAAAGACATGCATTACTTAGTTCTTGCACTAACTTTAAAGTTTGTGCAGCTTGGGTATCAAGGATCTATCCTTTCGGCCCAAGTGCTTTGCTCTCTGCCAAATATCCTGACACATGCCATGTGCTATTAACGATTTGATGAATGAAATGAAAGCATGTGACCACCTACCCACACACCTTGGCAGAGGTGCACTCCACACACGCCGACCACCTCCCAGGCAAGTAAGTTTATTAGCACCTTCCAGGCGATATCCAGGGAAACAAGAAAATATCAAGGAATCTCCAACACCAAAACGAAACCCAACTCGCCTACTGAAGGCAGGAACACCAGGATCATCACATGGCTCCAGATCATATTCTGTGCACAGTAAAACATAATGTATAAACAAATGGGACATGTCGTCCACACAGAGTAATAAAAAGACCTACTTATTAAATTAGTTGCACTGTGTCAGTATGGAACACTCATAAAACATGTATTTCAGAGTTGTGTTCTCTCCTAAAACCCAGTACTGTTTCTGTATGTCTATTATGTCTCTATAGTAATTATATATCTATTGCATCCTACTCACATCATATTTATTTTCTTAGTATTAAGAGCTGCAATCAGCTTGTACTGTGAGTGGTTTGCTATAATTTTGTTTAATTACATCCTTTGTATATAATTCTTCATTTCATCTGAACTCAAAACTCACATTTAAAGAAAATCATTATGAAATGAAGAAACTCTAACAAAAATTCAAACAAATGGTCAGGTGAATGAAAAGACATATGACCACATTCTCAAAAAGTGTGCTTGAGTTTCCTAAGTAAAGATACACTCTTAATCAGGCAATCTCTATTTGCAAGCCTTTTAGAAATTCTACAGGTGTCACCCAACTGAAAACAAATATATATACTTTCAAAGAAGTCTCAGGTGCCTAAATTTTTTGTCTCTTTTATAACTATGCATCAAGAATAACTCAGGTGGAGTCAAAACAACCTAATGGTGAAAAATCAGGCCTGTTACATAAAAAGAGACTACTTAGAATTCAGGAAGTATTTGACGCACACATTCCTTCATCCTCACAGATGTGCTGGGGAAGTATCACTGCACGTTTTTCCTGTTATGTGGTTGGGTTTTTTTCCTTAGACATTCCCTACTGACCACTATTTGAAAAAAGATCAACTTTACATCTAACCCTAGAAGTCTGATTCTACGTTCTTCAGAATATGATCTAAAAGACCCAAAAGATCACTTAGAAGAGAGATCTTTCTGATAACTGATCAGAAAAGCCATTTTCTGAAACATTTATGTTTGAGGTTGGTGGAAGGTAGGATCAAATCCACTTAGAGGAAGAAACTTCGTTTAGTGAGGGGAAGAAACTAGTGCAAAGTCTCTGAATGAGTGTTTAAAGAGCTGACTTACTGAATAAAATAATAAATAAACAGAGAATAGAAATAAAAAATAATAAAATAGAGAAATCCTTCCCTATAGTAACTGTCTTGTGTGAAGGTCCTGAACAGTGTAAGGAATCTATCAACTACACCAGTGTCTGCTAACTGAAGTTGTAAGTTTAGAAACCACATGACCCACTACCTCTGCTCAGGACTGTAAAGGCTGAGGTAGACATGGAGATACCCTGTGGCAGACATTTAGGCACCTGGGCATTTTCCTGACAAATTTCTGTGTTGGATGACATTCAAAACAGGTTAAGGTCTTCTCACTGAATACTTCTCACCATAGAGAAATACATTATAATTGTGTGAAAATAAGAAAACAGACTCACTCATTTGTGTCCTACATTTAATGTACCTGACAACATTTCTCAAAATATTTATTTCATATAAGTGATGGCATATGATGGCTACCTGTGTGCGTATTGGTTGTAGATAGGCATAAACTTCTGTGTTTGAAAAATTCTGTGATTCACGTTTTTTGTTACTCTACAATTTTTCCTGTTGCATCCATAATGATATTTAATGCATTTTCCTACAAGCTACCTAGCTCTTTCCCATTCTGAGTTATTTATAAATAATCAGAGATATGATTTAGTATTTGTATTTACATTCCAAACTTGCAAAACGGCTGATCTCTGACCTAGTCAGTCCAAAGTATCAAGAAAAAATGTAATTCAGAATTTTATATCAATAAATACAACACTATTCCTCCAATTACCTCCAGTGAGGTAAGCTAAATGAGATACATTTTTCATAAATAGCATGTTTATCTGTAAACACTATCAGATGTCACCAAAACGTATTAATTCTTTTTCAGTTTGTGAAAAATGATGTAAGCGAGTTGTATATATGTGCCTAATGCACTTCCTCCACACAATTCCCATGTGTGTATCTCAACCAGCAGTTGATTCATTCATATGTGTATCTGTAGTTATTCTACATTCCAGTAGTAGAGACAGGCAAAGAAAACTATTGAAAAATACATTTTATATGTCATCTAATTTTAGAACACTGTAAAGAAGGAGAGGTAACTTAAATTTATCAATTATCTTAAAGAGGAATTTGTAAAAAGCGTCAGAACTTCTTCATATATCAATAGCTAATAAATCTTTTACTTTGTATTTATATATACATTTTCTATTCCAAAATCAGTCTTTAATTTAGACTTCTCTGTGACTCTGAGTGAGCACACTACTTTATTACAGTTTTTATACTTCCTTTAGTAAAACAGTACCAGTTAATTTCTTTCTTCTGAAGCAGTATCTTCTATCTTTGTTTTTCCCCTTAATTATCCTCCAAACATCTTTTTCAGTGTTGATGGTTCTCTGAGAATGGGCAAGACTTTTCCTTAGTTACATTTCCAACATCCTTCTCAATCTGTTAGCCATATTTATAAACCTTAGCCAGTTCCCCACAACAGAGACTATACAATTTCTATTGACTTTTTGTATTGATGCTTCATATGGTTCTGCTAACAACAAGTAAAAATATTATCAGTAAACAATTTCTGGATATTTAGCTGGATGGAATTTCTTACCTGAAAATGTTATGTTGAAGCCTTCATAAGAAATTGAAAAATCAGATATAAATCGAAGCTGTGCAGTGAAATTTCCAAAGAGGCCAGCTTTAATTGTAGGAGGTAATACCGAGCCAGTTAACCTGGCTACTGGTTCTGTGAAGCTACCATCTTCAGTGATGAGCAAATAGTCATGAGAACTCTCAAGGTGAAAGGTATGAAAAACCAGCTGTACACCTTTAAAAATATTTAAAAAGGGGGAAAGAAAAGTGTTTTAAAATCACACATGGATTCAAAACCTGAAATTCAGAAAGCACTTGGGCTTAACCCATCAATATGTGCAGCGGGATCAATAGCTCCTATGAGACTTGATGGGATTCAGTGTTATTTGTATACGGCACTCCACATTTCTGTGGCATAGATTTTATTCAAGTTCCTGTGTGTCTCTTTTATTTATAATCTCTACCATGATCTCACTACTAAACTAGGAGACATACTTTAATAATTGGCTAAAATCCAGTATTCATGTTTTATTTTACATTTCCTCCAACACAATCCTGATTCTTACTCTAAACTTCAGGCAAGTGCCCATATATAAGGACAAAGTAGATACCAGTTTTCTGTATGGTTTTCCACATACAGAAATCCGTAATTTCTGGGACGAGACCTTAACTGAAGTCACGACCGGTTTTTTTATTTGCCAACTACCAGTTTGGTAATTATTAGATTTTGAATTACAGTTACTTTTTCAAATGCAGTTATTTACTGTGGGTGACAATATTATGCTCAAATATTTTACATTTAAGGTGCCACGTGAGTTTTAAACAAAAATCCAGTCTGTAAGAAGATTATAAAAAGTAGAAAATTCCAATATACTTTTCAGACTACTGCACATAACACAGACTTTTCTTGTCATCGAAAGGAGATTGAGGAATATTTTTATTGTTTTGATTCAGTGGTATGCACCACATCACTAGTACTTCCTAAGCTTTTTTCCTTAGTTTTTTAATACATTTCCCTAATGGATAAGCGTCCAAGTTTAATTGTGCATCCGAATGTTACTCTACTCTAAATAGAAAATATTTGTCCTTAATGATTGAAGTCTGAAATCTAAGGTTATTAATACTCAGATCAAATCTGCTTCTTCATGCTCAGTAATGGAGAAGAGCTATCAGCAAGGTCCTGATCGCTTCCACTGAAAAATTCAGTACTACTCAACAAATATTATTTTCATACATTTTACATCTTCTGCTTTCTGCACATTTTTCTGAGACTAAACCACCTTTCCCCTGGTAACTGTTAAAACTGTTTCCTTTTGCAAAATAAACACAAACTAGAAACACTACACCTGAAGGCATTTATTTTGCAAAATTAAACTTCTCCCTCAAATAACGACAGAAAGCACTGATTTAACTGAATTCATAAAAGGTATTTTACTGTGTTTGTGTGTTTGGATTTTTTAAACATAGACATTATGTATATATATGCAATTCATATTAGAGACTTACCCTTGCCATGTGAGACTTCAATGGTCCAAGTGCAGTTTAAAGAGTTTGGATAAAAATCAGGAAAACCTGGAGAAAGAATGGTTCCACTCTTCCCATGAATATATCCACCACATAAAGCTTAACAGAGAAAAGAAAGGGGAAGAAAAAAACCAGCAACAATGTAAGTCTTACAGAAGTCCTGGTTTTTATTCAAAAAAACCCCCTGGATCACTTTTTGAACTACACTTAAAATTAAAAATGGGGTCAAGTGTTAAAATAGGAAGTTAATTCATCAAAAGCCATGACATTTACATTTGACAACAATTTTTTTATTCTTAAATTAGTCCTTGAAAGGGAGTTTGGTTTTCATCTACAGCCTCTCCTGTTAGAGAACACACAAATAAGTAAAACTTTGTTGCAGAATATTGCAGTAGTGTTTAAGAGGGAAGATTATGTTTGTGTGTGTGTGAATTAACTCAAAAATCAAATATCTTGCAAATACTTTTCCTGCACTACATATTTAGACAGGTAAATATTTACTTCTCTTTTTATGAAATGGCACTATTTAAGAAACTAAGGTTTTTTTCAAAGAATAAAATAGTTTGTCTCTATTTTCTTTTTTCGGCAATGTTCAAGGGGGAAAAAGCGTATTTTCCTCTCTCTCAAAAATTCATATTGTCTCATCACAAGCAATTTATTTGGAACAGGATATTTTGAAAGACACAAGAACTATGCCAGAAAACATTTTATGCATACTAGCATTGCTAAACAAGGCTGTTCCAATTTGCATGGCAAATTAATTAAAGTTTAAGACTTGCATTCTGAATTCCTCACTGATCTTATAAATACAGCATGGCTGTGCTTTTCACTGATCAGTTGCTGTCTAGGGTTTTTTATGCTTTTTTAAAAATTTTAATAAACTAAATATTTAACAATAAAACAACAAAGTGTTAAGACGCTTTTAGTCTTCTTCACACAGAGTGATCTACTTTGCCATAAACTACATGGAAATGTATGTGACAAAACATTCAACAAACTTGCAGTACTTGTATGCAAATGTATAATATTATACATATGTATTTAGATATAAAACCATGCTGGCATTATACCTAAAGTTCTTTTTTTTTTTTTTCATTTCTTATTATATTAAGGTATTTGAAAAAAAAATTAAATTTCTATATCACATATACAACAATATAAGTATATTTGCAAATAAGCATGAATGAGAACATGCATGGCTAAAACCAAGGTAAATATATGATTGATAACACTAGTTAAAAATAAAGACTATAATTTCTATATCTATATCAGGTTCATAATGCCATAAATGAACGGTAGTATACATTCATAAAATCACTCTTATTCTGTAAACATCACAGAAGGAAGAAAAATATTTGACATTCCCTATAGAAGATCTTAAATATTTACAAATGCTTCGCATAGTTTTAAGCTTAAATTAAAAATACATAATTGATCTGTTTTTATTTATCTCTCCCTTGAAAATTATTTTCATCATCCACCTTGACATTTTATTATTTTGAGAATGACATATTACTTAAAGGGAACTTTAGCCACTGTGTCTCTGTAGACACTTCTTTTTCTTTGTTGACATGAAACAAAGCAAAGCAACAAATTTTTCATTCAGGGATTTAATCTGATGATTTAATATCTGTAGTTGTAATTTTGGGAACATCAAAAGTCTGCAGGTGACTACGAAATGCTCGCCTCAACCCCAGTTAAATTTGTCACCTTCCAAAAATGTAGGTCACCAAACTTCTTGAGCCTCAAAAGGCAAGTACAGCAACACATTTCTTCTTTTTAGACTAGTTACTTCAATGTAGTTGAATATGTGATATGTTATGTAAGTTATACGTTGCTTGCCTAGAGGCCCTACTCCAGAAAATCTTGAAATTTTTTATTATACACTTATGGTGAAAGTGTATATAATGAAGGTAGGAAACAAGAACTCTTTTAATGAGTGAAAATTACCTAAATCTTCCTGTAGTTCAACACTAATATGCAAACAAGAGTTGAATATTCGTGTTTTAACTCAAAAATACATTCACAAACTGGACCTGAAAAAGGAGTTAGAAATTCACCAGTGTAAGTAATCCTCTAAAGCAAGACCCTTTGTATGGGCATGGGTCTTCTTGCTTCACATATTGATCTTTATTCGCTGCCTTAGAACATAGTGATACCTTAACAAGAAAGAAGCCTGACCAAGACAAACGTGATTTTCAACACAATCATTTAGGAACCAGAAAGGAGAAAGTAGGAAGATTTATCAGGGAATTTAATGGAAGGAGCTTACGGAGAATTTTCAGACATGCTGAGTTCTATTCCTATTGAAATATTTAGCTACATTTGAATCTTTCTATCAGAGGGATTTTGTAGTATTCCATGAAAAAAACTAGTTGATTCCATAGTTCATAGAGAAGGAACTTAGCAAAAAAAAACAAGAGCCAATTGTAAAAAAGAGAAGAGAAATAATTTGTTTGTATAGTTCAGCATTTAAAAACTGTTTAGTGAAAGCTCTAGGCAGTTTCACATTGCGTATTTCCCAAAACAATTAATGAACTAACCAAAATTTCAAAACCAAAATGTCTCAAGAACATTAATTACATAGGCTGATCATGATCTAGTTTAGTATTGAGTATCCTAAATGTTAAGCAATCATTTTGGTGTTCAGTATTCCAAGTTTAAAACATAAGTTTTACTTTGAAATTGTTACTTGTATGACACCATTGTCTTTCACATTTGAACACTTGTATGCACTGAGAATTCTGATTTTTCTATTGGTGAATATATAGCTGTAAATTTCTCTGTACTTTACAGTATTTGACTGAAAGTTGACACAGAGATGTAAAGAATGGCTTTACAGTAAAGTCATTTTTGAAACATGGATTTTGGTGTAATTGAAGGGAGGTAGTAGCAATGATGAGCTTAGCCATGATTAGTACCTTAATTAGTTCTTAAAAATAGCAGATTAACTTTCTTGTACTTTAAAGCTGCCATCTGAAGAACTTGACACTTACCATCGCAGCTGGGTAACGCATGATTCCACTGATGATTTCTTTCACATATGAGTGGTTCTTCATCACTCAGTGTATACCCTGGATCACAGCTAAAAGTTACTGTGGAGCGGATATTAAAGTTGTTACCATGGCGATGGCCATTCACAGGAATCCCTGGGTCAAGGCAGGAATCTGATTCCAGAGTAACACCTGGAACATAAAGATTTAATTTATTTGTTTACTCTTTTCTTTTTGTAACAGTAAACAGAAAAAATCCCAACAAAACACAAAATTAGTAAGATAGGAGGAAGAGCTCCCAAAAGATACTTGTTAGTATTGCTTGAGAACTGATGTGGGATATAAAACACTTTCTGTAGCTGTTGTCACAATTTTTAAATTTTCAATCTTATAGAGCAGAGAAGCCCAAATGATGTAGGAAAAGATTGGAACTTTAAAGAATATTTTATCAAACAATGAAAAAAAGAGTCAATATAAGCACCAAACATCCGAAACTATAGGAAGATACCAAGGTTCAAAGTTTTGATATTATTTAAATCATATTTGATTATTCCATTTCATCAATTCAATTTCTGATACTGTGGGACAATTCAACTTTTGTCTGTCATAGTAATGGTTATTTGATTTAGCAAAAAGCAGTATCAAAAATCAGCAATTGATTAACTCAGAAACTACTTGTTAATGCCCACAAATACTACCCTGTGCATGAAACAAAGACAGTGAACATAGCTTACACAATTGTATAGCTCTTATTTGATAGCAGGAGTCTTCAGTAACTATGTCTCATAGCAGAGATTGAATAGTGTTTGGTAAATAAAGCTGGAGCTATACACTGAACAAGGAAAAAACCACCAATATTATCAAATGGAGGCTCATTAATGGAGGCTTATAGGGATAGCAAACGGTTGTAGAATCTAATCATGTAATGAGCTATAATGGATACACACAAGGGAACAAAGACTTTCTATTGGGATGCAAGGAATTGCTTTTATTTTAAGTTACTGTGTGTGACAGGTTGACCTTGGCTGGTTGCCAGTTCTCTCCCCAGCCGCTCTCTCACACCCACCACCCCCTCAATAGAACGGGGAAAGAAAATAAGATACAAAATAAGATGAAAAAGCTCATGATTTGAGATAAAGACAGGGAGATCATTTACCAATTACCATCACAGTCAAAACAGACTCAATTTGAGGAAGACTAATTTAATTTATTGCAAATAAAACCAGAATTGGATGGTGAGAAACAAAGGCAAAATCTAAAATACACACACACATCCTGTATTTGGTTTGTGTGGCAAGGTTTTGGTAGCGGGGGAGCTACATGGGTGGCTTCTGTGAGCAGCTTCTAAAAACTTCCCCTGTGCCCAACAGAGTCAATGACAGCTGGCTCCAAAACAGATGCACTGCTGGCCAAAGCAGAGCTCATCAGCAATAGTGGTAGTGTCTCTGTGATGACATATTTAAGAAGGGGGTGGGGGTAAAATGCTGCAGAACAACAGCAGTGGAGAGAGAAATGAGAAGACGTGGGAAAAGAGACTCTGCAGACACCAAAGTCCATGAAGAAGGAGGGGAAGGAGGTGTTCTTGGCACCAGAGTAGAGATTTCACTAAGGCTGGTGGTGAAGTTCATGGTGAGGTAGGCTGTACCCTGGCAGCCTATGGAAGTAAATGGTGGAGCAGATAACTACCTGCAGCTCATGGTGGACCCCATGCTGGATGCCCAAGGGAGGCTGGGGGCCCATGGGAATCCTGCGCTGGAGCAGGCTTCTGGCAGGACCCGTGGAGAGAGAGAAGCCCACACTGGAGCAGGTTTGCTGGCAAGACTTGTGACCTCGTAGGGGACCCATGCTGGAGCTGTTCATGAAGAACTGCAGATCGTGGGAAGAACTGATGTTGGAGATTTTTATAGAGGACTGTCTTCCATGGAAGGAACCCCACACTAGAGCAAGGGAAGAGTGTGTAGAGTCCTCCCCTGAGGAGGAAGTGACAGAGAAAACGTTCTAAACTGACTGAAACTCTCGTTCCTCATACCCCCGTGCTGCTAAGGGGGCAAAGGTAGAGAAAATCAGGAGTGAAGTTGAGACCAGGAAGAAGGGACGGGTGGAGGGAAGGTGTTTTAAGATTTGGTTTTATTTTGTCACTATCCTACTCTGATTTTAATTGGCAGTAAATTAAACTAATTTTCCCCACGCCAAGTCTGTTTTGCCCAAGATGGTAATTTCTGAGTGATATCTCCTTATCTTGACCCAGAAGTCTTTTGTTGTATTTTCTCTTCCCTATCCAGCTAAGGAGGGGAAGTGATAGAGCAGCTTGGTTGGTACCTGACATCCAGACATGGTCAGCCCATCACAACCTCTTTCTTCCCAGGCTCAGATTAATTACTGAATTTGCAACTTCTCTACCTCCCCATCTCTCCCCAAGCAGCGTGACAGGGTTGAGGAATGAGGGTCATGGTCAGTCCATAACAGCTCCTTTCTGCTCCTCACACTTAATCCCCTGCTCCAGCACGCATCCTTCCCACAGGCTGCAGTCCTACAGGATAAACCTGCTCCTGCATGGGCCTGCACGGGTTGCTTCCTTCAGGGAATATCCCCCCACACTGACATTTGGGCCGTCATGGGCTGCTCCATTGTATTCTCTTCCATGGGCTGCAGGAGAATACCTGCCTCAAGCATTTTCTTCTTCTCTGACCTTGGAGTTTGTAGGATTGTTTCTCACACTTTCTTTTCCTCACTCCTCACTCACTTATGCAGTGTTATTCTTTTTCTTAAATATGTTATCACAGTGGTGCCACCAGCTTGGCTGATGAGGTGGGTTGGTTGGAGCCAGCAGGAACCAGCTATATCTAGCACAGGGCAGCCCTGGCCTGTCTTCACAAAGGCCACCCCTGCAGCTCCTCTGTAACCAGAACCTTTCCTCCTACACCTGATACACTGTCTCACGTGCGTGGAAACAAGAACGATTGAGGTGGAACCTCTTCAGGTTTGGGGACAATAGGGACGTTGTTCCTTCTTCTGTGAGAAGATGAGTATGTCCAGAGGTAAACCTTGAAAATAAGGTCTGTGGTGGGTAAAATGATGACAGATTATGAAGGACACAGCTAGCAGGAAGCCTGCAGGAAAAGAAAAAAACTAGAAGCTGGCTGAAAACAGCAGATAACAAACACATAGTCAAGCCACAAAGATAACCATGAGACCCAGAGGAGCCAGTCTTTTGCTACCCTAAAAAACACTGACTTGTTAAAAAAACTGCCCACAATGGGACAGGAATTATAAGTGCATGTGCAGCAACCATTTATAAACACTTTAATGTTTGTTCTCAGGCAATTATTTTGATCTACTTTATTTTGAAAAAATATCTACTGTATGTCTATTCAAAGAATGCTGCACTTCTGAGTTTAGAATTCCTTGTTAGCTTTTGGGATAAAAGCTAGACATAACCAACTCAAAGATATGGCACCCATTGCATTTACCAAAGTGTTTTGACACTAATTTCCAAATTAATTTCAGTATTTTGCTACTGGTTTGGAAAGAACAGTTTATGGTGGCATGATTTCATATGGGTGATGTCATCACTCCTAGATGCTTGAAGGGCCTTGAGCAAGGTTAGTTCTCCTGAAGTCTGAAAAGATTTTATGTTTCCTCACAGGTGACCTGAATTTCTATCATGACTCTTTCCAGTCTACATTTTGCCAAAGAAGTTCCTTCCTCAGAGCCAACTGCAGACAGCAGATAATTCTCTATAGCAGGGAGTTATGGATTTCCTAGCTCCTTAGCCCCCTAAATTCATCCTGAAGGTGCTGGCCCTCTCAGCTGCCTGTGTATCTATAACTGCTTCTGTGGATGTTGTACTCTCAGTTCACTGCTTCTACCCTGCTTTATTTATTCAGGACTACCACACAACCTTAGGAATGAAGTAGGAGGAGTTCAAAACTAAGGAAAAAAAATATTTATCAGGGCATAAATGTTTTAGAACTAGAGATATGAGGGTTGGAAGTAGGACCACCAACAAAAATATCATAAATAATGACTCTAACCCTCCAGGTATTCATATATCTCAGTTAGAGTTCAGATTTGAAAGCTTATGATCTAGTTTTCATGAGGTATCTCTGACGTACTTAAATTCTAGATGAATAAGTTTCTTCTAGACTTGACTGCATGCTCTTAAGACAAATGTACCATCTTAGCTGACACGGTGCATAGTTAGGTTCCCTTCACCTGGCTTAAATTGCTTAATACAGACTCAAAGAACCATTTTAAGTCTATAATATTCTGCACTTTATGTGCCCTAAATAAATATTAATTGTGTATGAAACTTTGATACACATTAGTTTTTTCTCAGACAAACTGTGTTTTGAGGTATGTTACAATAGGTGGAGGTCCACAGCACTGTTCTTAAATTTCCTTACTCTTCGGGCACACTTCCACCACTGCCTCAACACATCGACTGCTTTGGGATTCTAAGTCACATATAATAGGTAAACTCATCAGTTTCTTTTTGAAATGCTGACTCCAGATTACTTTGACTCTGTTGTCAGATTTTTTTTGCAAGGAATCCAAAAGCTGTAGCAACTCTATAAACTTCCATGTTCTGTCAGGAAACATAGTGGTGTTGTATAAATAAAAAAGTCAGCTCAGGCAACAGAGCTTCATTCCCAGGCAAATATATTCAGTATGTAACATTTAGCATTCTTAAACATAACTGAAAAGAAATAATTTTTCTTTGTTTCTTTGGACAAAGATTTGGGGTTTTTTCTTAACAGGCAATAACATAAGACAACCTTAATAACGGGCAGTACTGAGAGTCCTGACTACAAGAAGACAATATTAAACTATATATGAGAAGTTCTGGCATCACAGTGATGAATTTTGGTCTCATGGTCAGATAGAGTTTATTTAATATTATTTATAATAATTGGCTCAGTAAATATAAGATTGAAGTCTGGGTGAAAAACTGTGTCTCTTCTCTCCCACCTATATAACGCAATATTTCTCAACAAGCATCATGCTCAGTGGCTCGCTCAAAAAATTCTCCTTCCACTCCATGTAGCAATGGGAATTAGATAAGCAGGTAATTCTATGCTACAGTTTAATCATTCTCTTTTCAAAGGAACATAACACACAATCCAAAGTCAACAGAAAATATGCAAATAAAAGATTGTGTACATCATTGAATAATTGAAAAATACGGACAGTCATCCTCAAAATCTTCACTGTGTCAACATTGACATTTCATCAAATATTTATCAACCTGTTGTTGTTAGCTATATTAGAAGCCTCACTGATTATTAACATGAATCTTTTGCAAACACAGATTTATAAGTGATTTTTAGAAATTGATTTAATCATTAGAACCCATTAGATACCTAAAGATTCAATTATTTGTTGCTGTAATGCATGAAGCATACAACAGCTATACAGTTTTATATACTACATACACATATATATTACACATTCTACTTTTCCCTTCATAGATCAATTAGTTAAAATCATCAGAAAAATGGAATATTAAAGTGCGAGTTTGCTAAGAGGTTTTCTGAAGAATGCTCATTGCAGAAAATGGATGAAGAAGCTAAGTTTTGTAAGAAAATCAGTAAGCAAAACATGGCTGTGTGCCATAACCACTATGTTACTCATTCATGCCAGCTATGCAGCCGTTGCTCTGTTATTTAATGAATCTTTAAAATGTTTTGAACAATGGAAATGTTTCAGCTAGAAGTTAGAGTGCTATTATTTGCCGGTATAGAATCATCCAGAACATCAGTGAGGCAGAGGACAAAAGCTGAAGTGCTTATTGCACCTGTAATAATTTCTAGACAAAATTTCTGTATTTTCTCTGGAAGACTTCTAAATGCCTTATAAACATCAGCACAGAGCTGTTTCCTTCCCTTTCCATTCCCAAATCTACAAAACCAGTTAACCTGTAAAGAAAGAAATTAGGTAATTAGGTTGATTGGACATAATAAATTCTTATTAAAAATAAATCATTTGTTCCTTATCACCTTATCAGCTTGAAAGGAGTATCTTTAAAGAGTGAAGATAAAACTAAACTCCTTCATCCTTTTGTCCTCATCTTTTTTTTTTTCCCCTCCCTCCGTTCTTTGAAAGATGCGTGCCCCTTATGAAATTGTTTGAAACTTCCCTACAGTTTTCAATTTTCAGACACAATTTTCAGTGGAGTGAAGATTGCTTCTCCTTTGCCTTTAAGTACATCATAGGGAATTTCAACGGTCCCTGATGAATAAAACATATTTAATTATCTCAGTATTGTGCAGTAGCCTCTTTCCTTACACCTCATGTATGTTCCCTTAATTGTGTTAAGTATGTGGCCAAAATCAAGCTTTTCTACAAATGCTGCAAAACAGCAATGGGACATTTAGTCTACCTTGTGACAGCTGATGTTTGCTCAAATTTTTATTAAGTAAAGGTTTTTAATATTTTCTTTTATTTTGAAAATATTCATAGATATTTTTGCTACTGTCTTTCTGACTCCTGTCCCTATAATTAAATATGTACTTTAGATCTTCTGATTTTATCCTAAGGGATCCGTTATTCTTTGACAGGCATCTATAGCAATGTTTGAATATATCCAACATTCACATGATTAACTTTTGGGTTATACATCATTAGGAGGGATTTTTAAATAGCTACGGAATTGGATAGAATTTTTTCTTTCTCTAAAAAGAAATAAATACAATTTTCTGTTGGGCTTTCATACAAGCTCTTTTATAAATGACTTCCAGAATTCATTCCGAAGGATGTTGACCTACCAATTTCTCAGTTGTGGTGAAGTTAAGATTTCTGAAAGCCATTGACTTTATCGCAATTATGTTGCCTCATTCTTTCATTTTTTAAGAATCATAAACTCTATTATTTCATGGTCACTTTCACAAAAACTGTCTTTCACTTTCAAGCTGACTATTGGTTCTTCTTATTAAGTAGAGAAAAATCAACCGCTGAAACAAAAGGTCCTTCCCAATATTCCAAAAACTTTTTCCTTTGACTGTGTCCTGCCTATTAAAATTTTACGAACCTTTTCTGCATATCCACACTATTCACAAGGATTATTCTTTCTTCATGCAAAAATGTGTAAGGAGTTCTGCTGTCTGAAGGATCTCGGCACTTTCGAGTTCATGAAGATTGTACATTTGTGAGTCAAAAAAGTTCTTTTCCAAATCCAAATCAAACAAACATCTAGGACTATACACTGTGAATAAAGAATTAGCTTTACCTTTTCTAGGACTGAAAAAATTTCATTTAAGGAAAATCCAAACACTAATTCTGTTAGATTTTTTAAAATGAACTAAAAGGAAAGTATTTAACAAAGATGAGTGATCCTTGACTATAAACAATTTTCCCTGACTTTGAAAGAGAATTGTAATTTTTATCAAATACACACTGATGTAAGTGGCAATATGGGATAATTACTGTCTCAATGTATAAATTTGATCTCTGTTCCATTTTTCAGATAAATTTTTGTAAAGAAGGGAATGTTAATTCATAAATAAACACAGAAATTTAAATAAAGTATCTGGATTTAAGAAATACTTGCTTAGTTTTCTTTGAAAATGATCAAGTTTTCTTGTTTAAGGAAAGATAAATTTCAAAAATACCTTAGTAAAAGGTGGCTTTACATTAACGGAATCTGTGGATGAAAGAATTTCTATACAGTTTCATTTAAGCAAATGGCTAAGACTGAACAATCTGCTTCACAGAATGAGGTGCTGAAAAAAAAACCAACCCAAAAAACCCAAACCCACACAAAAACCAAAACCAAAACAAAAAAACCCAACCAACCCAAACCCACATAACTAGGGAAGTTGAGTGATCAGGGAGATTTAAGTGAGGCATGAGGCATGCTGGTCAAAAGAATATAGATTAATTATTCTCTATAAAACCAAATATTTTATCAGTAATTTTAAAGAATGTTATAGGCACTTTATTATTTTTTGGCTTAGATGCGTAAGAGGTAACCTACACTGTCTTGCATTAGCTATGTTAAAAGTGTCATCAAAAAGCTGAATTACTGACATTTAAGGTGGAGAATTTACAAATTACCTTCACATCTGAAGTACCTTTAAGGGGCCACATTTTTATTAAAGCTGTATTACACACATATTTTAGCTTAATAGCATATTACTGCTATCTCAGTAGCAACTTTGTATGTCTTATACTGAGCATTTTATGTTAAGCAGGATTAAGATCCTTCTGCTTCAGTGATTTATTGTCCAAGTTACAAATATAATTGGAAGATTTTTAGGACACTTCCAAATAAGAAAGCTATTTGAATTTCCAAAGAAAATATTCAGAAACTTTTCTTGAAACTTACAACTGACTACGTTTTCTTCTACAAGTGGAAGAAATGTGTAAGAAATAGAAGTTCTGTTGTGATATCTTTAACAGTAGCGACTTCTATAGGTAGGCCCGCATGGACAATCAAAATACAATTTTGGTCTCAGCACCTCCATCGGGTCTTTCCATCTGGTTTTGTTCTTTGAAAACACTGACTTAATCTGCTTAGTACATTGATATTAGAGGTTATTGTAACTAACTCTCCTCTGGCATGTGCACGTTTGTCAATACAGAGATAAGGATCAAGGAAGTACGTATGTGTCTGATACCCACTACAAAAATGTTTCAGTAACTCCCAATGCTGTCTCACACAAGAGAGACTTTGTGACAAATTCCAGTTGCATTACATGAACATGTGTAACACAAAGCAACATGGAGAAAAATTTTGTTCTGTGAAAAACCTAGTGTGAGAAGAAACCAGTATGAACATTGAGGCTGTGACTGACTTAAGGAGCCTTGTGAGGATCAACCCAGATGTGATCCACCCAATCAGAGCAAACTAGGGAACAACTTATTCAGCAAAATTACAAGGTGAGAGATTTTGTTTTCTCAATATACATTTCTAGTGCCATCCTATCATAACTAGGATGTCCTCATGGAACTGGTAGACTTAGCAAAGTGTTTGTGGAAGATCCAAATCTATAGTACATAGTACTATAACTCTCAATCTCCATGCTTAGGCAATCAAATACAGCCCTGATTCCTGCTTCAGTTCAGTTCTACTGAATTGCTTCCCACACTCTCTTGATTTCATTGACCGCATCTCCAATGCCCAAAATGTAAGCTTCAGGCTCTACACACTTCTATGTTGACACTTAAATTTAAATGCTTAATCTGCCAGCTGAATGTCATTCACAATGACATAAGAGCATAAGAGAAACAGCAGTCACTGTCTGTAACTAAGACGACTGTTAAGCTTTTTGTTAATCCTACTGAAATTCAATTGCCAGATAACTATTTGATGGGAAATATAATTCACAAAAAATAAACAATCTCACTTCTTAGATTGAGAACTTCAAATTATTTATTTTTTAAAAAAAATTGTTTCATCTTCTTACTAATGTCTAATCAATAGACAATACTAGCCACCCTTTTAAAAGTTACTTCTACTAAAACAGAAAGATGCTTTATTCAGGGAGACATTTTGCTCAGCAAGAGCCTGTGAGATAAAATTTTTAGCTTTTGTTATGATTTTAAAAACTGGAAATCTATTTGCTTTTTATATAAAGCCTTTTTTTTTATAATCTATGGATGGGAACTATTTGTAAAAGCAGAAGAAGATAATTTACTAGCCTTCTGTCAACTTTACTTGCTAAAGACCTAATCCAATTTCAAGGTTTAAAATGTACTAACCAAACCTAATTCTGACATTTTATCAGGCTGCCTAGAGAAAAAGCACTAAAAAAACTGTTGTCATGTGTATGAGAGACAAAATTTTTCAACAAACATAAAAAGCGAATATACAAATATTGTTCTAAATATTTTCATAATTAGACCTTCTTCCCTAAGAATGAGTAAGGCAGATATTTTATTACTATTTCAATTTTTAACAGAAGAGATCTAACTGACAGGGGGCTTAAAACAAACCACAAAATTATAAATATTTAAGGACTGTCTTACAAAACATAACAGCAGCATTTAGATTCAATATAATAAGGGAAAATCAGCATCTGCAGGTAACTCATACAGAAACCTACCTACTGTTCCTTGCCTTTATATGATATAGCAGCCTTGCAGTTTATCATACTATTATCTCTTCAGCCCTTACTACCACATCTGAGCCAAAGCTAAAAGAAACTATGCAGAATATCCAAGTTTTGATGTAGCTATGAAATGTAAGTTTGGGCATTTATTTCAGTTTTGATATGACGGCAAATTTACTGCAATCAAATTAGTTTCCAGATAAGAAGATTTATAAAAATGGTGTTTCTTGTTTAGAACAACCACACTAAACATATAAACTCTCTTTACTCAGTACTTGAGTGAATGGCTATACTATCCTATAAGTATCAGTGTGACTTCGGACTATTTAATGCAGGTCATTTTATGTATATAATTTAAAAGAAAATACTGTTATAATGATTCTGTAGCTCATAGGGAGATACTATGATGCATTTATTTGCATTTTGGAAACATCACGGATAAGGCCAATTCTGCTCGGTCCTGCAAAAGTGTATTAAAACCAGAGAAACAGAAAAAGCAAGAGAGAAAATTAGAAAGAAGGGGGGGCGGGGGAG
>NW_010431423.1:40347-44771 GCF_000710305.1 Buceros rhinoceros silvestris
TGAGAAAGAGGGGGGTGGGGGGGACAGGGAGCGGGGCGGAGGGCAGCGGAAATCCCCAAAACAAAAAAAAAGGACAATATACTTTTACACTTACGGGCAAATTTCTAAAATTACTTTCCGTTTAGTTAAACTCCTAGGTCCATAAGTCTTCTGAATAACATACAACAACTCATGAAGAAAACATTTCTAAAATTAATTGTTTCATAATTATCTGTCAATACAGCATAACTATAATTTGTTGTTATGTGAATATAATTCCTGAAGATTATTTGCTCATATTCATTTGCTCATTTTCAAATTGAATGTTATTTTTAAAATTAAATAAAAATCTATCCAAGAAATATCAGACTTACTCTCATAGTGAATTAAGAAACCAACACTGGAACGACTGTTGTCAGTAGTGAACAACAGGTACATGTAATTTCCAGTACTGATAAGGAACTGGGGTGCTTGTGTTCCATGGTATTCTCCAATTAATGGTGATGAGTTAGCTGGCCCATCTCTGACTTCCAAGGTATCATAATTAACTTCAGTCTGAAATCTGAAAAATAACATGCAAGTCAGATGGTAGGTAGAGGAATGATGTTATTTTCATGAACTGTTAGAAATGCAACCCATGTGTAACTGATCAAGAATATTATACGTATAAAAATTTGCATATCTACGAATCCATTAGTGTGTTACTGAGGATGACAACTACGGAAGGTTTTATACGTCTTTTTTCTTGCTTCGTTGTGTCTGGTATCATACAAAATTCATAAGGGATGTATTATACTTCAGATCAACCATATGAATAAACTTCAGAAAGACATTTAGTGAGGAATCTGGGAACAAAAATGCAAATTATCTCAAACAAAACTGCATTATAAAGATCCAAGAAATGTCTTGCCCTTGGGCTAAACTTCAATAATATTTCATCATTTCATGTAAATAATTTCATTATTTGCTATTTGCTATTCGCAAAATCTTTTTACATATTCAACTGTTTCATTTTTCTAGCCAAAAATTTTTTCTAACGTAATTTGCCACTTTACTTTTAAATAATTATTTTTGTCCTATGAAGTAAAACAGTACAAAAAATATTCAACATTTTAAATAGTTGATATACGAGATCAAATAACTCTAAAATCAACAGCAGAGTCAATGTCTGTGTCAATCACTAATCCACATCACGTTTCTCCAGTTCATAAAGATTTCTATGTGTGCAGTCATCCACTACTATTTGTTCTTAAATCAACCGCCTCAAATCTGCTCTTTCTGTAGATGAAACTTTGACTGGTATTTTTCACATCAGATGCTTTTCAAGAGAGTTTGTAGTTATATCAGATACTGTTGCAAACTGCAGCATCTAAATCATGCACACATCAATTTTCTTGTCAGCAAAGTATGTGCTATTACACAGATAGCTGTACTGGTCTAAATATATTTGCCTGAAAACTCAATATTCCTATTTTTAAAAGATGGTAATCTTTCAAAAATGCCTATATTCTGAGATTTTCTCTTCTTTTCCCATAGGGCTTATTAGTTCAACTTCTGAGAGCTACAGACTGTGTCCCTATGCAATACAACACCTTCTTCAAATTAAATGCCCTTAAGCTCTCTTGCCAATAGGGGACACGTGTTTAGTGGAACTGGAGGTAAGAAACTTTGTTCTTGTAATTAAAGAAAACTGCAAATTCTTAAACATTTGAAAAAAGGGAAATATATGGGACATTTGTTCAAAGTCTGAAAAAAATTTACACTTAATTATGTAGTGATGACAGAAGGAACAAGTTCCCCAGCCAGGCCATTATATTTTACAAACCAATTAGCATTGGTCATGTAAAATCATCTTCACAGACACATCAGTATCAGTAACACCAGGCTCACATTTAGGAAGTATTTAGTAGTGTCTATAGCTCTTCTCTCATGATTCCCTGAAAACATAAGCATGTACAGAAATGGGAAAGTATTTGATTGCTTAACTGTCAGAGCTAATAACTGCTTAGAAACTGATTTCAGCCCTTTACATTGTTCCTTTCTCTTCACGCAGAAACTCTCTAGAATTAGAGTGCTTTCAACCAAGCTACCTACTCTATTTGAATACGTTGGCTAAAATCCCGATGATTGTTTTCTGTGCTATGTATCCACTCCGCCAGTGGAATACAGGCCTTATAGGCTTGCTAATACAGTAAGCCTCTTCACGACCCATTTCTGTCAGTGAAGGCAGCTAGCATGGAATGGCCTATATCCACACTACTAAATGCATCCTTTAGCCTTTAAACCAGGGAGATGTTATTCGAATTTCCTATTACGTGTGGTTGTTTTCCCACACTAATTCCTGGCCATGCTTGCTAATTATTTGGGAGAACGTTAGTTCTCAAGCTGAAGAAGTATGTTAGAGACTATCTCAATAATTTTAACTGCACAAGCACATGACCTTCTTGTGCCTGGGAAGGTTCTCTGGTTCTCTTTAATTTACAAAAATAGGCAGTCACAGAGGGCATCGCTAAAATAATGATAATATTGTTTTGTAATTGGAACATTTCAAGAAAGGAGACAGAATCCTTCTTTTAATACAGTTGATATAAACCTACAGTACATTAATTCACTGTCTGCTGTACTTCAAAAATTATATATGATCAGAATTCTCAATTTTGTATCAGGGTAAACTCCAAGTTCTTTTTTAATTTCATTGCAGTTCAATTTGTATACAAAGCTCTAGAATTCTTTTAATGTATGCATCTGTCTAAAATTCAGTAAGTTGAATTCTTAAACTGGACCATAAGTCACAGGAACATATGTTTCTAATAATTTCCTCAGTGATATAGTGGTCATACTGTGAAGGTCACAGTCAGTTATGCAACAACAGTTATCTGCAACTTCAGGCAACGCATTTCATTGCATAAAATTAAAATTCTCCATCTTGTAACTAATAAGGCTGCTTACTTTCACTGCATTCAGGAAGACATCCCTGAACCTCGGGCTTCTGATGATTAATTTCTAAAAAAAGAAACAACTGACAAACAAATGTAAGTTTATAATTAACATAATAAGTCTTCAATGAGAAAAAAAAATCAGCAATGTAGAATTCCGGAACTCTCTCCCGAATGCAATGAAAGCAAGCCACCTTTTATTGTTGTAAAAGGTAACATCAAAATTTTCTGAAAACTGTTTAAACAGTTCCCATTCTCTTTTTCGTCCCTGACCTTAATGCATTTACACTAAGAAAACAAAACAACACTGGAAAAAGGATATGTTAAACTCAATATACGACCTATTTTAATACTCTCTCATATTATGTTTCACGCCTCTAATCATGTTCACAGAAATATTCTGTGCATGTGTTAGTTTTCATTCATATTTCTTGACAAAGGGTTACCAGAACTTTAGCAGCTCAATGAAATGCAAGTTCAAAATGTGCCTTTGTATGTATCAAGAAATTCTTATATTCACTTTGCATTTACTTAATATATTTTCAATTTTGTTGCCCAGACATCGTTTTGTAAGAATCTTCAGCAATTCTTCAGTCATCTTTTTTTTTAATATCCTGAACACTTTAGTATTACTAGTCTAAATTTCTCTTTAAGAAATTTTCTGAACATGCTGAACAGTTTTGCACATAACACAGATATTTGTTGAACACCCAAAATTCCGCTGCAAGACTTTTACCATCCGTTAATTAAGTTATTATTAATGCACTTTCCTTCCTTGTATTAAAATGAAGCTTAGCTTTTTAAATAGTCCTTTGCGAGGTGAGGTGCAAAATACAAAAATTGTATTTTGAAAACCCAGGTAAAATACATCCAATATATTCCTATGATTTCTGACACCATCAAGAAATTCTAGGTTTCTGAGATAGGATTTGCTTTACAAAAGCTGTATCAACACTTCCTCAGTATATCTCATTTATCCATGCTTCCACTAGTGTTACGCTTTGCGATAGTTTTCACACTGGGCATCCAGTAAACAGTTCCTTAGATTTCCATGAAAGACATAACAGATCTGGCTCCTGAAGTGCAGAGGTATCAAGACAGTTTTAAAAGAACGGTTACAGTTATATACAACTTTCAACTGTTCATCTTCTTATCTTTGTATTAATTCAGGGCTCCTGGGTGAATGCTGTCTACTTCTGGTGACTTGCTGTTCACCTTGGATGTATAGGCCTCCACCTCCATCAATGGCATTTGTCTGAGACTGATATTCCAATGAGTTCCCCAAAACAAAAAATGTTAAATTTACATGGGTGCAAGAGGGAAATAAAGAAATCAATGGAAGTGATTGTCAAAAGTTTTGTGTGTATGTTTTGGCAGGATTCCCAGCTAAAACACACTATTTTCGTTGCATCTCCTTTCGGTGGGGGGAACAGCCCCCCTTTTCAAACCGCGACAGTGATAAATGCAGAAATTCACTAAGCACATTAAAACAAAACAAAAAACAACTTT
>NW_010431423.1:45226-50731 GCF_000710305.1 Buceros rhinoceros silvestris
GAATGCCCTGAGTTGTGAACTGGAGAAGTACCTAGAGGAAATATCAGATACACTGATCAGGTCCTCACACTCTTCCCTAGGATTCTGCATTTTTGTCCCTGTGAGGAACACAATAATGAGCAAGATCGATCTTTGATTTGACCCAGTAGCAATCACTTTTACATCCTTCTGCCCTTCTCTTCATTAATATTAATCCCTTTTCGTTTTGGCTTTTAGAAATAGAAGACAGAATAATAGTGAAAAAATTTGCTCATCACTGTTGTCTCCATGCAAAGGTGAAACTAGTCACAAGTTATGGCCTTTTCTCGGGTAGCAGAGGAATAGAGCAGGAAGGTGAGTACAATAGAAGCCACTGCAGATTAACTCCAGTTGTTCATACTGTTCTTTACATCTTTTTGTCAATTAAATTGAGCATTTAGTCTGATATGAGTAACTACATCAAAGACGTAAAGAAATGGGTATTTTTTACCTATTTTACAAAGGTGCTTGAAAGGTGAAGATTTTTAAATTTTTTTTCTTTTTTAAGTCCTTTCTTTGAAAAAAAAATCACAGTTTTGTTAGATACTTGCATGGTTACACAGAAATACTGATTAAGGTCACAATAATTATGAACGGATTAAAATACTGCAGTTCACATTCCTTCTGCCTAAACACACTTTCACCACCTCCTGACTCCATATAAAAGGTAGAATAGGCTGAAAATTATTCCCCAGGACAAATAGATTACCATTCCAGAAGAAACTTGCACACTGCACAAGGACACAGCTCCAGCACACGAAGAGCTGGAAGTCTGTTTTCCTAAAATTCAGGGTCCTGACTTTAACGCTTTGCCTGACCCATATCCCTCAGGACTTGTCTAACCATGTAACGTATGTTCCATCGGAAACAAATCCTAATGGGAATAAAAAAATAATTCAACACAAAATATTCAGAACTTTTCACATAAAACTTTTTTTAACCTAGGAAAATTATGATCTCTTACAGTAAGAGAGCATATTTATTGGTCATTATTAGGGAAAATATATAGTTGTTAGCCAGAAGTCCAAAAGATATCCCTATTTGTGTGCTAGGAGGTAGATACATAATGCAAATTGTTTCAAAAATAAATGAAGATAATGTAAATTCAGTTTTAAAGTTAATTTTTTTTTCTTGAGGAATAGTATTGTGAGTGTTGCATCACAATTTCTTTCTCTGATTTGGGCTCTTAAAATTATTTTTCTTTTTCAATGTTAAAAGAAATATTAGCGGTCATACATAACTTGTTGTTTGACTTTATGATTCTCACCTGTCAAAAGTGATCTTAATGGAATGTCCTGGTCTTGCTTCAATTACCCATTCACAATTAAGTGAGTCCTTATAATATCCTGGCCACCCTGGTGGTAAGATAACACCACTTGATGCTGTCAAATGTCCACCACATGGTGCTGAAAGAAAAAAAAAATGTACATTTGTATCACGTACAGTATTTCTATACAATATTATATATTCAAAGAACTTTCAAAATTTTTATTAAAAAGCATAGAAAAAGTAAGTTTATTATATCACACAACTAAATTTTCTACTTTATGTTATGAGCACTTTATTTTCTTCAGAATCATATGTCCTATAATGTAACTTATCACAGCTTATTACTCTATACATATCCTAATACACAGAGCCTGGTGCTAGATTCTGCCAGTCTTCCTTCTGTTGAAGGCAGATCATTACTGAAGATTTTAAACAGTATTGGAGCCAGTATTGACCCCTGGATATAGGCTCCAGTTGGACGTCATGTCACTGACCACAATCCTATGAGCCCAACTGTTCAGTCAGTTGTCAGTCCACCTCGCTGCTCACTTTCTAGCCCATACTTCATTAGTTTGTCTATGAGAATCTTATATAATAGTTTCAAACACTCTACTAAAACTGAGATAAAAAATATCCATTACTCTCCCCTGATACATCAGGCTATTCATGTCATTGCAGAAGGCTATCAGCTAGATCAGGCATGATTTCCCCTTCATAAATTCATGCTGACTGCTCCAAATCACAATCTTCGACTTCATTGTTTGTAAATGGTTTCCAGGAATACTGACTGTTACACCACTTCCCAGCAATCAAGGTAAGAAGGTGAGACCTGTAGTTCATTGGATCCTCTTTTTTTGGGTTTGTTTTTTTTTTTGTGTGTTTCTTTAAAATATGAATTTGCTTTCCTCTAGTCCTCAGGAATCTCCCCAGATTAATTGACCTTTCCAAGATGACTGAGAGTGGCCTTGCAATGTAATTGGCTGACTTTCTTACTTTTTTACTCTCTTGGGTGCATCCCATCAGGCCCACTCCTATATGTCAAATTTGTTTAAATATTCTCTAACTTAATCTTCTTCCATAAAAGGGAAAAAAGCATTGCAGTAGGGCTATAAAAGCAACAGGACTAGACCAGAAACAGTTTTCAGAGCTGGACCAGAGGACTTTGATGCAGGATTAAACAACAGCAGAAAGAACTGAACAAATTTTGGGAAATTTGAGTCTCCTAAAATATTTAGGTGTTGTAGCACAGCGCTTTGGGATATTATATTTTAACAAAGGCTGTGAAGCAGTCTAAAGCAGGAAGGCTTTCAAGGTCAGGTAAACTTATCTTAGTATCATTTGTATTACCCTCAAGGAATCAGCAGTATCATTATTAGCAAATTCTGTACTGTAGTGCAGGAAATTTTGTCACTTTTCTTCTCTAAGAAAGTGACTTTCTCTAAGTAGTGACTAACAAACCTATTATGCCATATGGAAATGAATAGTAACATGAACCTGTGAGCAGTAAGTTAATATTCTTAGTTTTGATTCCATGTTTTTAACAACAACAAAATAACTCAATGAGGTTATTTTATTTCATTCATGACTTGCACTTGTCTCTGGGTAGTTTTTCCAGATTTAAGAAAGTGAGAAATAAAAGTAAGCCACAAACCACAAAACTTATAAACTGAATTGCCTCTGCGGCAAAATGATAGGCCAGGAAAATGGCATATACACTACATATGTATAGTTAATAAAGAATGAAATGTATTCCATGCTGTTTTTTAAATTAAATTTTGTCATATTAAAACAAAAAACAACCAGAAGACTGTTGATCTTCACCTGATTATAACACATTACTTATTTCAGATGTTACTTACAGAGAGTTTTAAGCATAAAAAGACAGAGAGCAGAGCAACAGAGCAACAAAAAACAACAGCTGCTCAGAAATCTCAGACAACTAGAGGCAAACTAAATTACCTCTAAACTAACTAGCAAGGATGTTTTGTCATCCTGTAATCCAAACGCAGAAACTTTTTCAGTTATCAGCTAGAAAGAGAATCCACATCAGAAAGGGATACATCCTGAACATAACTTAGAACTATGCTTACTTCTATACCAAAACAAACAATAGGCAAAATCTGAAAAAAGAGTCTAATAGTTTAATCTTTTAAGTCATTAAAACTAGGTAAACATCCTGCAAAGTTCAACTGAGCGGTACTCATGTATTTTCTTAAAGAGTCATTCTATACTTGTTTTCTCTACCATCTTCCTCCCCAAGTGCTCATCTTGGGTTCTTCATCTACTTTTGTGGAAATAAAATTACACGGAGATTACACTGAATACTTTATCAATTGTGTATAGAATTTCCAAATCAAAAAACATCTTTTGATGAAGAACCTTGCCCTACTTCCTACTTTAGAGTGAGCTAGTTTTGCTCTGAGCAGAAAAACCTGCTCCACTGTGTAACTCATTATATGGCTTAATCAGGGTAAGAAATCTTACTGGTACAACATCTAGGTTCACATACACCCTGTAACAGCCTGCTAACGTTTTTTTCCCAGTATCTCTAAATTGTCTTAGAAATACACATCTTAAGAGAATTGACTTCCCAAATTGCCCCAATAAGAAAACTCATAAAAAATACATGATCCAGATCCTTAAGTTACTGCAATGACACTGAAATTAATGGAAGTGTGAAATTTATACCAGTTGGAAGGTTTGGATTAGGGTCTTCAAAAAAGTGTAATTTAATTGAGTGTCTGACTTGTTTACTTAATGATATACAATTTTTTGAACATTACTTTCAGCAGAC
The DNA here is from genome assembly GCF_000710305.1 of Buceros rhinoceros silvestris. Classification (NCBI taxonomy): domain Eukaryota; kingdom Metazoa; phylum Chordata; class Aves; order Bucerotiformes; family Bucerotidae; genus Buceros; species Buceros rhinoceros. The sequence continues at coordinate 49,308 of NW_010431423.1, forward strand.
ATGCTTTAGTTGTTTATTATACATTCATATGTCTTGCCTTAGGACCCATCACTAGAACGGATCAAAGAATCAGTCAACTTTTTCCTTTTTTTTCTCACTGTATTTCATACTAAAGAGAGATTTAATCCTAAGCATAACTCATCTTAGTCTGTTTTTTCACCTAGGCAAGAATAAGCAAATAAATTTGGAATTTTGGGGAGAATGTAATGAAATTAAATTTAGCTCTGATTTTCATTGTATTTTTCCTGGAAAAAATGTTACGTATTCAGGTATGCTTTCGTGGTGAGAAAATTTAAGGTGCAAAATTTTAAAAGGGACTTCTGAATAGAAACTTCACTTTTCTATGAGGTAGATAATTACATTCTTCAGTATGCTACAGCCAGAACTGTTTGTTGGAATGACTGTAACTCACAACCAAGTAATGATGGTGACAATCAGAACTTGAAAAGAATAGCAAACAGACTTTAGAATGCTGATTTATTCCAAGAATATAAAAGCAAGCTATCTTGTTTCTATTATTGCTCTCTCATTTGATTGTAAGAGTGTTAAAATATGACAAATTAATAACCAGCTAAAGCAGTCTTATTTATGTATGAAATGTAAAAAGTAAGCTAAATTTAAATAGTTTCATTATTCAAACTACAGGTATATGTCCTGGTTTGAGTTAGAACATAACTAATTCTGTTCAGTGATTTTACTTTTCAGCTCAGTCTCCGCTCAGTGAGCGCACTGTCTGAAGTTAAGAGAGTATTTTTGCAGACAGGGTCTGCTTCTAGAAGTGACAGCGCTTGATGTCGACAGTTACTACCAGGGATTGGCATGCAGAAAGGCTCTTGCTTATGCTTGCTCCTATGCAGACCAAGGTCACTGCTAAATCCTGCGTACCATGGTGAGGGTGCAGTAAGTGAGAGGCTGCACCTGCGGGGAGAAGCAGACAGGATGGGTGCCCTAAACTGACCAACAAGGCGTTCCATCCCATAGACGTCATATTTGGTATAAAGCTGAGGGATCACAAGAGTCAAGCTCTCTTCTTCAATGGCCTGTGTCTAAGGAGGATTCTGTCCATTCAGCCTTTGATCCCAATCTGTGCATTCCTGAACCAAGGTCACTGCTACATCCTGTGTCCCACGGTGGGGTTGCAGTAAGTCAGAGGCTGCACCTGTGGGGAGGAGCGGACAGGACAGGTGACCCTACACTGACCGACAGGGTGTTCCATCCCGCAGACGTCATATTCGGTATAAAGCTGAGGGGTCACAAGGGTCAAGTTTTCTTCTTCAATGCCTGGTGTCCAAGGAGGACTCTCTCTGTTTTGCCTTCGATCCCCACTTGTGCATTCCTGAATCCAGTTCCGGAATCCAACCCAAGAACCCAGTTCCTGTCTGCCACCGAGTCGAGCCTGGGACTTCCCCAGTGCCTGCCCACAG
>NW_010431424.1:0-21876 GCF_000710305.1 Buceros rhinoceros silvestris
GGCGGTGGTGCTGGGGTGTTAGGACCGATTCCAGTATTACCGAAGAGTGTCAGGTTCTCTCATTAGGTTTTGTTCTCGGTGCCCCTCGCCATGTCCTGTACGCAGCCCGGGTGTCAGTCGGCTCCTGGGCTCGGTAGAGCGTGTATGGGATAAAGTACACAAGCGGTCACACCTGCGAACATCTGGTCCACAGCAGCCATCCTCCTGCTACCGAAAGGAGCTGTGCTACAGCAGGGTTAAAGCACAGATAAAATGTGACAGCACAAAAAATATTTTTTGTGGAGTGCTGGAAACTCGTTCCTCTGGCTTGCTGTGAGCTCCGGGAAATCCTGATGGAAGCTTGGGAGCACATAATTTATACTACTTGCTGCTTGCTAAGAGAAATGATAAGGCTTTTTATAAGCACAAGACAAGCCTAACCTAGGACTGGGTGCGCCCTTGAGAATGCTCTCATTGTTGAGCTTGCCTTAGAAAACTGACTCATGCCAAGCTAAACGGAGGTAAGCTTACACCTGGGGGTGTTTATGGCCAGTGACTTCACTGTGGTATGCAGCTTCACCTCCTCTTGCCTGAGGTCACGCATCTGGGAAAACTCCTGGATTCGTAAGGAATTTAAATGACCGTTGATGCAGCATTGATACTTGGAGCAGGGTGTGGTTTGTTGTGGGTTTCTCTTGTTTAAACAAATTATGAAACGTTGTTACAGACGAAGATGTCATCAGGTTTATGCAAGCTGTTGGAATTTTCTTCTTTTTTCTAGAATTTTTTCACTGCTAGAAAGGAACTGCAATGGAGAGTACAGTATTGGTCACTTTCCTTGTGTTGTTTTCCATCCTACTGCATGAAAGTTATCATCACGGGGTGGAGACAGTTACTGTTGTGCATACCTCAGAGAGGACTTTTCCAGAAAAGGCCGCTGGCGTTAATATTGACTTGGCAGGATTAATACAGAAGTTTCACCTTCAGGAACTTTTTAATCGTTATGGAGAAAACAACTCTCTGTCGATTGAAGGGTTTAGAAAACTGCTCCAGAACATAGGTATAGATAAAATGAAAAGGATTAAAACAGACCATGATCACGACCACGTTCATCACCATCATAATCATGTTTCATCAAGTAAAAACTCGGAGAAGACTATTTGTCCAAACCATGGGCCTGATGCTAACAAAGACCACAGGAACAGTCACTCAAAGGAGCCCCACAAAGGAGAGAATGTAGAACGTCAGCAGAACTTTGCGCGTAGCAAGAACACCGTCAGTGAAATAACAGCGTCTGTCATCGCTGCTCCCACAGATAGCCACTCTGAATTTCAGAGCGTGCAACCTGGAGAAGTCAGGGCGGTTGCTCGCTTAGGCCTGACCAGCCCTAACGCCAGTAACGTCACTGGTGGCAGCAATACAAGCTGGCCTGGGAGCAGCAAAGCAAATGAATCGCGCGCCACTCTGAAGGAGGCAGAAAGAGGAAGTTACCTGTATTCTAAACTGAAAAACCAAAATACCCAAGAGGTGAGACTGATTCTGTTGTATTCTCGGGAGTCCACATCCACTGGGAATGTTGTTACAGCTTATTTGTCAGGTGGTTATCATTTATCTGGGTACAGGCTTTGTGGTGTAAGAGTGCTCGTAGCAAAACACACAAAACAGCTCTCAAGGAAAGTTAACATTTTGAAGGAATATTGTGTTATGGTCACAAGCTCAGACAAAAATATATATGCAATCGAGTTGTTTTTAATTATTTTTTCCAAAAAAGAAATATGCTTAGTATACTTATATTAAGTATAAACATACACTTGGTTGTATATATTATTTTCATGTTATTTTAAAATATTAGTAAAAAATGAAAAACAACTCAAATTTAAAACTTGCTGTCCTGCCTTAAAGCCGATATCTGTGCTGTTTTCCCAATAATGTGGTGGAAGTAAAACAATCTAGTTAAAATACTGTCGTTCTTACCCAAGCTGCCTCACAGGTGTTAGACAATCCTATGGCAGATAGACTGGACCTGCAGGGAAGTAAGGGGCACATTTCTCCTTCAACCCGCTTCCTCCCCATCTTCTTTGAGATTTTATGTAGAGACCAACTGTAAAAAAAGATTGCTGAAAAATAATACCTGTTACTTTAAAATAGTGAAAATGAGTGCTGATAAAGCCCAGTGGTCTCTTCCCTAATCGGAGCCTTCTCTGTTAAAGGCTTTAAAAGGCAAGTGACTCTCTGGGGTCTTAATGTCTGCAGCCATGCCAGGCGATTGGAGTGGGTGTTGTGAAGTGTGTAATTGTAGGTAGTGAATTCACAGGTTGTTAGCTGTGTTCTGCACAGTCAGAGCAGAAGTACTACTGTACTTAAACCCAGCAAGACTGTAGGTTGTACAGCGGGGAACGCTTTTCTGGAGGAAGTGTATGCAGAACGTGTTTTGTACAAGACTTTCCATAGTAATCACTTCTATAAAAAAGGCGTTTAACCTTGTAACTAGTTCCTTATATGGCTCAAGGACTGAGTGAGAAGCATTAGGCTTTTCCTGTTTGCGCAGCAAAGCGTATGACCTCCTTCTGCTGAGAATGAGTGATAATTAGGCATCATCTACCAGGACTGCCAAACTAGCTTTCTTGGCCAGAAGGGACGTGGAGGTACGGTTCTTACTAAATTGGTTTGTTACCAGTTTTTAATTACTGATGATACTACCGTTTTCACGTGGTGCCACTGCATTTCAGTTGAAATGGTTCCTGCAGTCCTCTGGGGATCTATCATGGTATTTTGGTTCTTTAACACGCATCTTTCCACAGTGCTCCAGTGCGTCAAAACTCATGCAGTCCCATGGAATAGGAACTCAAGAATTGTTGACGGCTACAGAATTTAGTTACCTCTGTCCAGCTCTTATTAATCAGATTGATGGCAAATACTGCATAGTCCATGCAACTAGTGAAAAAGCTGAAAATCCTCCAAAAAGTTACTCTCTGCAAATAGGTAAGTTGTTTTTTTAATGTGGAATGGGAAACCCCTTTATGTTGGTTATAATTTGAGAAACCTGTTTCAAAGTTGAAGGAGGTTGTAAGTTTCTTTTGGTGTTTGACCATGTCTAGAGAGAAATCTTTGTGGTAATTTTGGCAACATCTGATAAATCAAACGATCAGGAGTGTTTGATAATGGGAATATTAAGCAATCAGTCTCATATATCTGATATTTATTCCTGTTTTCTTCCTTTTTTTTACCAGCTTGGATTGGTGGCTTTATATCCATCTCTGTTATCAGCTTTCTTTCCTTATTGGGTGTTATATTGGTGCCACTGATGAATCGCGTATTTTTCAAATTTCTTCTAAGTTTTCTTGTGGCATTGGCTGTGGGGACTTTGAGTGGAGATGCTTTCTTACATCTCCTTCCACACGTAAGTATTAATTGCTGTTTCATTCATTAGCTCAAAGCAGGTAATTTGACACCCATCTGTACTTAGCTGCAATTTTAATCCCTATTAATGAATACCTGTTTGGTGAGTAAGGTAAATTTGTAAAGAAGATTAATGGAGACGTTTCCCATTTGGAACACCTACTCGTTTCACAGATCTTAGTGTAAGAACTTCACACCTTTGTCCCTCAATCTAAACTGCTTAAAATGCAGTTTCCTCGATGGTGTCAGGAACTTTTGTGGGGGCTGTTGTGCCTCTTGTGTTGAGCAGTATGGATGTAGCCTCAGTGAGAGGGTGAGTACCAGGCATGCTCACAGTCCTTGCAGTGTGTCTTGCTATCAGCAGATTTCATCATAATTTATTGAGTTTGTATCCAGAGCGTTTGTCTGATGAAAATTGTCTAGTCTGGGCTTCAGACTCAGTGAAGAATGTGAAACATGCTTTCTGTATTTCTAATATTATCAGTTCTTTTGAATATAATGACTTTCCCCATGTGGTTCTCCCCCTAGTCTCATGGAAACCATCACCATCACCACGAAAAGCCTGTGCTTGAACAAAACAAAGGCTCTACGTTCAAACATCTTGTTTTTCAAAGTACAGAGGAGAGTGCTTACCTGGATTCCACATGGAAGGGACTTACAGCACTTGGAGGCTTGTATTTCATGTTTCTAGTGGAGCATTTGATCACTTTAATAAAGCAGTTTAAAGACAAGAAGAAAAAGGTAGAGGAACTAGTATTTTGAAGTGAAGTTGTATTGCATGACCATTTCTGAATACATTTATAAAAACCTTCTATGAGTATCATATCTGTCTGAATTTAGTAGTGACTTCAGACTCGATTAGTGTTATAATGTCACTTATGTCAGTGAAATGTATACTTTGAAACTACATGGCAACTTTTTTTTGTGTGGTCCTGATACGGAAGGGCTCTGAGCTGTTTCCTTAACCAGACATATAGTACAGGCTTGGCACTTAATAAGCAAAGATCCAGTTGCACCCTTTGTTTTAACAGGAGTTATGTCCATTCTTGACTTCCCTCTGACTTCTCAAGGCAATTATAAAGCTGCCTATCTGAACTGTTATTGTTATTACCTGAATTCTCATGCTGGATGAAATCAGATGGCCTTGTACCATTATTGTGCACCTGTTGAGGGGAGGCACTTGCACAAAATGGGTGAGGGTGGCAGTAAGTGATTCCAAACAAAGCATCTGACTACACTGTAGGAAGTGATTTCTCCAGGTAGCATGCCACGTGGAAACACAGTCAAGCCCCTCAGTTCTTTTCCTTCTTTCCCCTCAAAAAGAAGAGCAATACAGCTTTCAGATTATGGTGCTGGTTTTTGTGTGGAGGGTGATTACATAAAAAGCATCTGACTACACTGTAGGAAGTGATTTCTCCAGGTAGCATGCCACGTGGAAACACAGTCAAGCCCCTCAGTTCTTTTCCTTCTTTCCCCTCAAAAAGAAGAGCAATACAGCTTTCAGATTATGGTGCTGGTTTTTGTGTGGAGGGTAAATAATAACTGAATTTTGGCAGGTCATAAATGTTGGCAACTCTGCAATTACTGGTAACCGAGTTCTTTAAAGACTAGTGGAGTCAGGAATAAACAATAATGTGAAGGTTGACTTTGTAAAAAAGATGCAGTAAAAGCTGGCAATATCTTAAGCTTTGCTTGAAGAAAGTAAACTACTAATTACTTAGCTGCAAAATGGCTAATTTCTAGTCTACCATGGTGATTGATAATTTCTGTTTAGCTGTATTGTTCAATTGGTCATTAAGGCAGCAGTCGTAGAGCAGACACCACGCAAGCTCTTTACTTTGGTCACGGGAGGTTGTGTTGGTGTCATTTATACTGACACTAAACTAACTGTAAGCAACAGGATTCCTTTCCCTAGCTCTAGTTAAATTTATTTGCAGAGAAGACATGAAGAGTTGCGAGCAAGGCAGGTATTTTCTGTGTACTTCTCTCAGCCACTGGGAATAGATTTCCTGTTAAACTAATTACGCTCTTCTAGGTACTGAGTCATTGATCATAAAATGTTGTGAAACACACACTAGTGAGCAATGATTAGAGATTTTACTTGGTTTTCCTTCAGTACACTAGAAAAAAACATTATACTAACTTGTAATGGAAAAGAATTAGTGGAATAACTTGGTGTGTTTCGCTTCTCAGATGAACCCCTCTGTGTATTCCTCCTGCAAAATGTGGGTTTGTTTGGGGTTTGTTAGTTTTGTTTGAGGTTTTTCTTTTTCCCCTCCTGTGGAGCCTGAGGAACCTTTGTCTTACTGCACTTGGCTGAGTTTCTGATGTTCCTCTTCTGCACTCTTTGTGAGGCTTCCACATTGTCCTTTTTCTGGGCAGGCTGCATAAATATTGTGAGTATAATGTTGCTCATGCATATCCTGAAAAATATGTAAAATATTCGTAACTGCAGTATTTTCTTTTGGAATAAGAAAAAAAATGAAGATGATGGCGAAAGTAAGAAGTTTTCGGCGAATGAAGATAAGTTAGACGCGGATGATCGTAAGTCTCAATAATATCTCACAGTTGTTCTTTTGTGGCACCATTGTTAAAAAACCACCTGACCTATGGCAGCCCATAGATCTGCTTCCTCTTCCTGTAGGTTGGATCACTACCTACCTGAAATATTTTCAAAACAAAACCTGTCTGTGCATTGATATGTAGTGGACTAGCTCTCTTTACTGCTTTCCTTTCAAAAGGATCAGTAGGTTGGGAGTAGTAAATTCACAGTTTTGAAACCTTAAGCCTTTTAATTTTGGATTTAACAGCTGAAGCCCGAGGCATTCTGTGAGGCTCTTCTGACTCCGCCTGTTGCAACTACAGCTGTACCTACTGGCTTCCACCCTTCTTTAGGCTGTTAGATGTTATGTGCATGATCCATTATTTAGATTTCTGTGTGTCTTAAGTAGAGATTTTGTTAGTTTGAGTATTGATAATCTAAAATCCTGGAGGTTACTTGAAGTATTTGGACTGCAAATGATCATGTGTCCCCAAGATCATCCAGTAAGCCAAAACACACCTCCCTAGATACTTGTTAGCTCTTGTGACTATAAGAGGCATTCAGTTTTTCAGAATAATTTTATGACAAAAGGGTTGTTGCTAATGCAAAAAAGAAGTGTACTGATTAATTTAATTCCAGGGGAAGAATTTAGCAAGTTTTAGAAGTTAGCTAGAATAACTAACCTTAGAGTGCCACTAAGGTTTATATGAGGACGTTTCATGGTCTGTGTTGATGACTTTCTTTTTGAGTGTTTATTTTTTTCAGCTGTTCAACCTTAAGCTCCTGTTTTTATATGAAATACAGGAGTTTCCAAAATTATCTATAACATAAGCCTCCTCTGCATTCTTACTCTTCATCCAGAAGATGAATAAATGACATATCCTTTACAGACACTTTGTCTTTCTGAAGCAATTGAATTAACAGCCTTCATGCTGTGAAACTGGGACACAGAGCCATATGCTGTTGTGTTTGAATTGCGCTGGGTCTTCGATTAAAGGCTTTTTTACCTTTTAGGAGGCATGTGTGGCCATAATGGAGTGGCTACCTCAGTAGCAGGAGAAAGAAACTAAAAGCTTTTCTTATATTGAACTATTGGTAATTATCTCAGCAATCAGATAAAAGAAGAATAAGTTGCGGAAACTCTTGGGGAAGAAACTTTGGTATGAGAAGCTGGGGTATCAGTCTCAACTTCTAGACTTGCTAGTGTGTTTACTGCATCACGTATTCAACTTGTTTATTGTATCTCTGCTTCCTAGGTGACTTTTTAAAAAATGTGTAATGTTATACTCTGTGGTTTTTGTAACAGGTCCTGAGGGTTATCTAGGGACAGACTCTCAAGATCCATCGCCCTTCATTTCTCAGCAGCCAACTGTACAAGAAGAAGAAGAAGTGATGATAGCTCATTCTCATCAAGAGGAGGTTGAAAATGAATACGTGTCCAGGGGCTGTAGAAACAAATGTCATTCTCACTTACATGATACTCTAGGACAGACAGATCATCTTAGTCATCATCACCATGACTACCATCATATTTTGCATCACCATCATCATCAGAACCATCATCCCCACAGTCACAGTCAGCGCTACTCACGTGAAGAACTGAAGGATGCAGGGATAGCAACTCTGGCATGGATGGTGATTATGGGAGATGGACTGCACAACTTTAGCGATGGCCTAGCAATCGGTAAGCGTTAGCTTGGAAACTTCAGCTCTGTATGTGGGGACAGCAAAGTCTTCTTACTGTCACTTACCTCTTTATTAGGAACATAATTAGTGGTGGATCTTTGAACCCTAAACTTCTAGCTGATAGCACACTGAATGAGTAAGTAAAACCTGCAATTTAACAACCTGGAGGTTAGTGACAAACGGAACAGAAATTACGTGCTTACAGCTGTGGTTCTTCAGAAAATCTATAAACTTTGGACAGCAAAGTCTTCTTACTGTCACTTACCTCTTTATTAGGAACATAATTAGTGGTGGATCTTTGAACCCTAAACTTCTAGCTGATAGCACACTGAATGAGTAAGTAAAACCTGCAATTTAACAACCTGGAGGTTAGTGACAAACGGAACAGAAATTACGTGCTTACAGCTGTGGTTCTTCAGAAAATCTATAAACTTTGCCTTTATTTCCTACTTCTAGGAAAGTTAAAGCTAACGTTTTTCAAAGCTGAAGCTATGCTTATAAAACAGTACATAGGACTTGGAGCTGACTTTGTATGCCTGCAAGTGTTCAGCAATTTTTTAATTTTTTTTTTTTTAAGACAAGCTTGTCTTTTTGGTCGCATGTAAAGTAACTGTGTGTTTTTTCACTTCAGTCAGGCCACTAGTATCATTGGCTTCTTTATTTCTCTGTCTCTCCCATCCTCACTTGTTCGGCAGCAACTTCAGATTGCATTGCATATCTGGGCTGTGATTAAATTTCCGCAGAGCACCAGTGATGGGGAGATGGCACCCTGGTTTCAATCTGCGGTAGCCTGAAATTACCCAAATAGATTAGACGCTGTATATGTGTGACTCTTGTGCTTTGGGAGGTAGGCATGCGTTCATCTTTACCAAAATGAATTTGGTCTAAGGCATTGTGTTCTCTGAGGTGCTCTTACGTAGCAGTCCTGCCACATCCAGATTCTCAGATCTTACCATCCGCTAAAGAGCGTCTTTGCAGTTCTCATTAGTGCTTGTACTAACCTTCAGAGAAGGTCTGTGCTGGTTTTGTGTCCTAGGAACTGTAAGTAGGGCATTCATTAATAGGACATTAGTTAGCTGTTTCCTGTCAGAAATAGGATTCCTGGGGGAGATGCCAAGGAAGTCGCTATACGTTGCCTTTATGCAGATTTTTGGATTAAGAGTGTCTATATCAATTAAAGGAGTGAGGCATAAGTAGATTGCTTCAGATGCTTAGTGTGGTGTTCTCAGCCTTAAAACAGGCTCAGTCGCTCTTCTTGGAAAAATAATTTAAAAAATTGTATACTTTTAAACACCAGTCATAGTCTACTCCAAATCTTGTTCTTAGAAGTTGAGCATAGTAGCCCATTTGTTGTGTTTATTTTTAAATTTAAACCAGTATAAACAGTTATTTTACATGTAAACAGAACATTTAACTTTTTGTTCATGTCCCTATTTTTCCTTTGCATATTATAGTTGTTCAGTCTTTTTTGACAATGCTTCAGTGAAAATACTTCTTTATCACAAAAAATAACAGATTGAATATCATGTTTTGGACTTCTGGCTGGGAGGTCAGGTTTGGGTAGTCACTCTTTTTTTTTTTTTTTTCTAAAAGGGGAGGTGGGCTACAGCTATTTTTAAATTTAAAGGTTAAAGTCAGTTATCAAAAGTGAAGTCAAATCAGTAATCTTGAGTTCTTAGCTAGTCTCTCGTAATCTTGACTTTAGTGTTTACAACTAATCTTTGCAGGTATTGGATTGATTTCCAGCTTGTATAGTGTGCTGGGGTCAATTCAGCAGTATCAGTCTTTGTAAATTTTATTGTAGAAAGAAGCTCATTCTTGTTTGAGGAGAAAACCCAATAATAACCATTTTCTCACAGCAGTATTTGCAGTTGTTCAGATTCAGTCAATTCAAAGTATAAGGTGAAAAGAGACCTGATTTAATCTCAGTTTTGATTAAAGTTGAAGTATGGAATGTAAATTTCAGAGTAGATCAGTAGTGAAAATGTGGTAGAAGGAGGAGGATTTGCATACAAATGACACGCAGAATCAATTACCTCTTAGCATTAGGGAGCTTTGGGAAGGAGCTGTGACTTATAAAGGGAAAAGTATGAGAAAGGTTAATAAAGGCTTATTGAACAAGTGAGAGCAATAGCTTTTTGAGGTCCTGCTGTGTAGCTTGTTCAGCTCATAGAAATGTGGATTTCCTTCAGTTCTGGATGTGCTCAAAAGTATTATAGAAAAACATCGATTTGATGATGTCATGAAAATGCCAATACTACTTACATCGTATTTTACCTGTATTTAAATGAAGATGTAGATGCTTCTGTGAGGATCACTTTAGCCAGAGAAACGCTTCACTTAAGTTCATTCATTTAATGTGATTTGCTATTCATAACTTTCCTCATTTATTAATAACTCTTTTCCTCAGTCTGTTCTGCTAATTATGTAGGAACAAGATTTAAAAGTGCTTATTTTTCTCTTAAAGCTTGGAACAGTTGCATTTGACTAATTCGTACAGAATGATCTTCTGTGATTTGAACTTTTCTATGTAGTTTCAACTACATAACTAAAATGCAGAACAGTATTTTTACACTAATCTTGCATATGTATTTTTTCCTTTAACTCTTGAGAGAGGTGATGTCTTAAAAGTACACTTTAAGATGCCATGATACTGTTACATCAGCTTCTCGAGAGGGGATAGTACCGGAGATATTAATGTAATCTTCAGTTAATGTTTCAAGACACCTTTTTAGCAGTGAAAAATAAAAATAGATACTCCTGTTATTTAAGGTTGTGCTTTGGTTGGTATCCATACGGTATCCATACGGTATCCATACGGTATCCATACGGTATCCATACGGTATCCATACGGTATCCATACGGTATCCATACGGTATCCATACGGTATCCCGGCTATGAGCCACCTAGGTACTTTGCAGAGCAGTCAGGGTTTTTTGGCTTGTCTTTGTGATCCCAAAGTTAGATGTACCATGTGTGATTAAGCTGGATTCTTGTATTTTTAGTTTTCCTCTAATAAGTGATACAACTGGGAAAGCATTGTGTGGAGACCGTAGCATAGAGGAACTTGAGGATTAGTGAGGATGTAGGCATGAGAGAAGGTAATTACCTTCTGCCTTCCTCTACTTCCCTAGTTCTCTCAAACTAAAGCCTGACTGAACGCTGATGAATCCTCTGCTGTGAGTAGGAGATAACTGTAGTTACCTATCTGTCTCAGAATCTGACTCCAAAACTATAGAGCAGTGTTTGGGGGTGGGCGAAACAGACTGACGCCTAGTGAAGATTGACAGCGTGTATATACCTCTTTCACTAGTCAAGTAGCAGTAACTCCTGACACTTGCCTGTTAATTACTGTGTGGACTGTGATTGAATATTTTAGCGAGCCATGAACACACTCCTGCTGAGGGCTTAAGTCAAAACAGCATTTGTCTTGCACACTGTGTATCGTGAGTTTGACTTCATAGAGTTACGGAACTGGGAGACCTCTAGAGAGGCCATCTAGTTAAACCTTCTGCTTGAAACAGCTCTTAGGAACACTAAATTGGGTCAATGATGACAGCACAGCCTTGAAAACCTCCACAGATGGGGAGATTCCACCACGTCTGTGGCTGACCTCTTCAAGTTGCACTACTGTCTCTTAATAAGGAGTGTTTATGTCCCCCCAAAGCATGATTTGCAGCCTCTCCCCTCTTTTGTGTCATCTGCTACTACTTTGAAGAATTCAGCTCCTTCCTATTTGTGACTGCACTAAGGGTACTTGCAAGCTGCTGTTAGACCACCCCTTAGTCTGGTGGAGAGGGAGGTTAACTATACATTGCTTCCTCAAGCTTTTAGACCTTATGCTGTAGACCTCTGCTCATCCTGTCAGCCTCTGTTGGACAGTATTTGTGTCCATCTCGAATGGGACACCCCGAAGTGGACAGAGAATCCTAGGAACAGCCTCACCAGTACTTAGCAGAGGAGGATAAGAACTTAACCTGCTGGCCTTGCTTCTCCTAAGACTGCGCAGTTTCTCGTTCACTGTACTTGCAATGAGAGCACACTTTTCTCATATCCAACCTGTCTACTATAATCTTTAGACCCTTTTTTGGGAAGGCTGCTAGTTCAGCCAGTCAGTTCCTACCTTGTACTACTAATGCATGAGGTTATTCTGCCCCACATGCAGAATTTCTTACTTCTCCTCCTTGAACTTCGTAAGGTTCCTGCTGGCCTAGTCTTCAATTTTACCATGGTCTGTCATGTCTACAGCTCTAGCAACTGATGTGTCAACTCAGCCCCTACTTTCTGTCCCGTGCCCCTCAATATCATTTGCAAATTTTCTGATGGTGCAGTCTGTTTCATCCAGATCAGCAGTGAAGATATTGAAGAAAATGGGTCATGCTATTTGTTCTGGTGAACTCTACTTGTTACTAGCCAACCACCAAGCCCTGTTAGCCCAGCAGTCTAGCCAATGTCCAATCATTGAGCTGTCAAGCCCATATTTTCCCTGCTCTCAGGTGAGACTGCTGTAGGAGATAGTGTCAGAAATACCACTAAAGTCAAGTTCTGTCATATTCACTGCTGTTGTCATCTCTGTAGTCAGTTATTTCTTCAAGCTGGGTCAAGCATTTGGAGAGAGCTTTGAAGAGGGTATTCAGTGTGATCTTCCCAGGAACTGAGGTGAGGGTGACTGTTTCCTGATCCCTGTCCTTTGCCTTTCTTAAAGATAGGAATAATGTTATCCTTTACCCAGAGTTCCACTGGGGCCTTCTATAGCCTCAGTGTTCCATAGATGGTAGCCTGCAGCCTTCCAGTCACATCAGTCAACATTGTCAGCACCCTTGGGTGAGTCCCATCCTGAGATGCATCTGAGCATTTCCATTTTTTCTAAGTATCTCTAAACTGTTGCTTCTCTGCTGTTCACTGTCCCGTTCTTTCTGGAATTCTACTTGGATCTGGCTTTGTCTTTGAGAACTGAGATGAAGGTGGTGCTAGTGCTTCAGCCTCTTTTTAGGTCTACTGCTTGGTTCTCTTTGCCATCCATGAACAGACCCAAATTTTTCCTGAACTTTCTCAGCTAGAATTCCTGTAGAACTGTTTATTGTTATCCTTGGTGTCTTGTTAGTCTTAGCTCCAGCTCGGCTTTGGTCTTCCTCCTTTTATCCTACTGCTTTTATCTTCCTCATTGCCAGTCCTTGTTTCTGTTTTTTTTGTGTGCTTCCTTTTGAGTCTTAATTTGTTCAGAGATGCTCTGCTTAGCTGGGTGTTTTCTGCTGGAAGTCCTGGTGTTCCTGCACAAAAAGGGTAGTTCATTTGTGCACTCTGTTAAGTGTGCTTTACAGATCAGCCACCTCTTCTGGACGCTTGTGATTCCCAGGGTAGAAGTGCAGTACCCTGCACTTTCTTAAGTTAGACTTGGCTTCATTAAAATCTATAGAGTCCTAATTTTGCTTTTTTCTTTCCTAGCCTCCTTTTGTATCCTGAATTCAGTTACATCATGCTCACTGGAGCTCAAGAAGCTGTTTTTTGCTGTATTTGTCATCAGCTCTTCCTCGTTTGTGAACAGCATGTCAAGTAGAACTCTAATACTGGCTGGCTCTTCTATCATTTGTATCACGAAACCATCACCAACACAATTAAGGAGCATTCTGGATTGTGTGCCCAGTGCTGTTACCTTCCAGCTGAAAACTCGTGTGAATGGTGATGTCTTACGTGCTTGTTCACAGGTAGCCATATCCACCACCTTTTCTTGGTTAGGTGGTTTGTAACCATGTTCCTAGTGTTACTCTGATCTTGTCCAAGAGACTTGATAGGAACAAGGAACTGCAGTCAAAAGTAGTTTTACACTGGAGCTCTGTGCAGTCAAGGAGCTCCTTTATGCACATAGGCAAAATCGCAAGTGACTTGTATTCTCTCTATTCTAGGCAATCTACATCTTCCGTGACAGGCCAAAGAGCTTTGGTGGTGTCTCCACAGCATCAGCAAGGCAGACTCTGGGCAAGCAGTGGACTTCACTGCTGTAGTTCTAGTTGGCAGCTCTGCCTTTGCCCTGAATCCTGCATAGGAGAGAATCTCCTATCATTAAAAATACATTCTTTCTTTTTGTGTTGCTGGCCCTAATCTGATGTGATGAATGAATATGCTGGGCTAGGCATAACCTCTCACTGATGCCAGGTCCGTAACCATGTTCTTCAGCTTAGCAGCTGCAAGAGGAGATGGAGGATTCTTCCTGTCCCCTGGCTTCACTATTTTAAAATTTTGCCTGTCTGGAAGTTCATGTTTCCTGTTCCAGTGCTGCTTTGGTTCTACCTTCCTCTTGAGTCTGAAGGCCGCTTGGGCTCTTGCCTCCTTTGAAGACCCTCTCAATCCCCCGTTGGATGAAGGATAATGAACAGACAATGTCTGCTTACTACTTCTTGCATCCCCTTCACTGGGTGCCACAGCACGCATTGCAGGGACCTCCTCTGCTGTATGTGAGCTGTGGTTCAGCTCGTCAGCCCTGCTCTGTGTTGCTTCCTCCTGAGCTTCTGTCAAATAGGGAAAACAGCAAGGAACAGGAATGGAGAAAACAAAGATGAGGACTGTTGGACTGGTTTTAAGGGAGGTTTTT
This sequence comes from Buceros rhinoceros silvestris, assembly GCF_000710305.1. Classification (NCBI taxonomy): domain Eukaryota; kingdom Metazoa; phylum Chordata; class Aves; order Bucerotiformes; family Bucerotidae; genus Buceros; species Buceros rhinoceros. Next base: position 14,196 of record NW_010431424.1, read on the forward strand.
GAGTTTTTTGCTCCACTTAGAAGTGTGATAGTTCACTTATGTGCAAGCTGCCTTAGAATTCGGTCTTTCCCTGGTGATGTTCATGTGACTATATAGCCTCTCTTACTACTTAGGTGGCTTACCTTTTTCCAGTGCCTGACTCTAAGGCAGTTAAGCTTTGTATTTTTGTAAGCCTAGCTTTGTATCTTTAAAAAAAAAAAAAAAGTGTCTTCTCTGACAATTTCCATTTATTGCATTTTTTTGGGAGGGTTGCATTGTCAAAAGGTGTTGGGCTTTGTCCAGTATTAAGATAGTGAAATTGCTTTAACTAATTGGAGGGTTATATGTTGCTTCTGATTTTGAAATTTATGAATTATAAACAACAGTTGTTCAGTTTAAATGCTTCCACAAGCATAGGAAAAATTTAACTAATAGTCCTAATGTGATAAAAGCATATGCAGCAGTGCTTCTGCACTTGATGTCTGAATGTGCAGTAATGTCATGGGTTTTTTTTTCCCTTCTGTCTTTATAGGAGCAGCCTTTACTGAAGGTTTATCTAGTGGTTTAAGCACTTCTGTGGCTGTATTTTGCCATGAACTACCTCATGAGCTAGGTAAGATCTCAATATTCCCATGTGCCGCAGGTATGGGTACTTAGAGGTGCACTTTAGAGAATTACTGTGCCACAGCATAAAAATCACTTAAAATTTGGTCAGAAAACTTCATTGGTGACAAATTGTCTACTCAACTTTTACCTTATTTAAAGACTGTTTTATTTCAAAATGGAATTAATCTTCCTTTAAAAAATCCAAATATTTCAGCTACTTCTTTGAAAACTCAGTGTCTCTTGCAGTTACCTACAATCTGGCCTCCTGTTTCTAGTTCAGTTGTGGTTTTTATTCTCCTTGGAAGCATAAATTGTGAACTGCAGGAGAATGCACGTCAGAATTTGTTTTTCTTGCATCTCTGTTTAATTTTCTTCTTGTGTTTTGTGCTGTTTAAAGGAAGGTCACAATGAGTCAAACACCTTTCTGCATAACATTTGCAGCTTTTTCATTGTCTTGTGTATAACTGCTGTAGCACTAAATTAAACTTGGAGCCACTTAGAAATCTTTCCTAGAACTAGTTTGCCTTTCAAGCTCAAGTGGTTTTAAATTCATCACCATAATTTCTCATGGTATTGCATTTCTGTTTCAAGTTTAGTATTTGGCCCTTTTGCAGGGCAGCTTGTGAGAACAGGACATAGCTGCTCAGTTTAACTGGGAATGAAGCTGATCTTTCCAACTGTTGAATCCTTTTGAATGGCAGCTGGTATTTCTTTCTTAGCTGTCATGGCCCCAGTCATACCTGGTGTACAGAATGGGGCAAGAATAGTTTGCTTGCACTTTTTTAAGGTTTAATTCCCTAGAAATAGAGTGTTCAGTTTTCTTTAATGGAGCTTGTGTACGGTGGAATGCATGTACATCAAACTATTTATTAAACCATTTGATGTATATTCTATTTGATACTCCTCTGGAGAAAACGCATTTGGCTTTATGACGTGGGAGGAATTGAGTCTTGTTCATCTTAATATAATTTCCATGGGAATTGTGGAACTTGTATTTAATTGCATGTACTAAGCGTTGTTAATACAAATATACAAAAGAAATCCATGTTATGAATGTGGTAGTTTTAGATTCAAATATTCTGTTGGGTTTGGAAGAAAGAAGAATCTTCTAAAATTTAAATCGTGCACAGAAAACTTGATAGAAATACCTTCTTAAACAGAGGACCTGAAGTGGCACAGGGATGCTGAAACAGATGGGGCTGGCTGAAGGTAGCTGGGAATAAATTTGGATCATTCTGTTGTTAATGCTACGCAATGTTTATAACATACCAGTCCATCTTAATTGCAGTATCTTCTGGGAAAAGCAGTTGTAACAAATTGCTCAGCTTTGAAGATCGCTTTTGTTTACTTTAACTGGAGATAACATATGTTTTTATATGGGATCCATTTTACTTCCGAATAGTAAGCTGATATTATTTTACTCTGTTTTAGATCTAATTTGTCTAAACACACAAAAAAATTTCTATTCTGCATTATGGAAAAGATGCTGCTTCCTTGTAGTCTGTCATTCCTTCAAATGAATATAAGACATGAAGGGTCATTTATAGAAACTAATAAATACAGTATTTCTGAATTTATGAAACAGGTAGACTTGAAAGTGCAAAGAGCAGTTACAGGCTAATAAATGGAATCATCACTGTTGCCTTCTGCAATTAGGTGGGAATATTTTATTTTAGGGACTTCTTTAGAATGCTCATGCATCTCAGGTATTGCAGTATTTGACAGTGTTGCTTTAAATGCAAACTGTGCGAAAAGCTGCTTGTCCAAAAATCTCAAGACTTTAAGGATATAAACTTAGTGTTTGCTGCTGTGGAGATCTTCATGCATGCTTTTTAATTTTCTGTGCCCCACTGATTTCTGATTTTATGGAAGTAAAAAAATAAGGGAGACAACCGCATAAAAGTAGTTTAGTAACCTTGTTAGTAAGGGGAGAACTGACGAATACTGCGACAGTTGTATTCATTCAACTTTGCTTTGGTTTTCCTTGTTGTAGGAGATTTTGCTGTACTCCTGAAAGCTGGTATGACTGTCAAGCAAGCTGTGCTGTACAACGCTCTGTCAGCTATGCTGGCCTATCTGGGCATGGCGACCGGGATTCTGATCGGTCATTATGCAGACAACGTTTCCATGTGGATATTTGCACTTACTGCTGGCTTGTTCATGTACGTGGCTCTTGTGGATATGGTAAGTGGCTGGACCTACTTGAATTTTAAGTAACATAGTTAAGAATTAATCCTAATTATATTTTGATCTCAAAATAAATTCTTCCATCTTTTCTCCCTCAGTTGACTTTTTCTGTGCTTGAAGGCGCAGGTGCGAGTATGCAGTGTGAGTGCACAGTTAAACGTGCAGGTGGAAGATCACTTAGATCACTGTAGGAATAGAGACTGTTACTCCCTCAGTTGTTAAACAGAGGCTGATAACAGCAAAAGCAGAGTAAAAAATGTGCCCTGACAGTGGCTAGTACAGCAGATACCCAGTAAGACTGTAAGCTGCATGCTTACAGCACCAAATGTGCTTCAGCTTTTGCATTAAATCATTATGGCTTCTTGGAATGAAGACAGAATTGTATTAAAACTGAGACTGTACCTCAGAAGTATGTTTGTACAAAAGTACAAATGTTTGTGGAAGCTTCTTAAGAAGGAAATTCTCAGTGTGACTTGATTAAATCCGTTGGTAGATAATCATTTACTGAGTAAAAAGGCTGGCTTAAGACATCAGCATAATTATCATGAAAACAGTAATTAGAAGTCTGCGGATTCTCTGCTTCTCTAAATATCAAGTCAACTCTAATGTTGTTCATGTTGAGTGACACCTAATTCAAGGAGTAAAGTTAAAGCAGTCAGCAGGGAAGGCTGGAGGAGTAAGACTCCGCTGCCTCATGGCTGAAGAACTGGGGTTGAAGTCAGAGTTTATTTTGAAGGCTTTTTTCTTAAAAGTTTATTTTTAACTCTTGTTTGTTTAGGTGCCTGAAATGCTCCACAATGATGCCAGCGATCATGGATGTAGCTGGTGGGGGTACTTCCTGTTACAGAACGCTGGGATTCTGTTGGGTTTTGGGATAATGCTGCTTATCTCTGTATTTGAACATAAGATTGTATTCAGCATAAACCTGTAATGCTGGTTGCCAGGAAGAGAGCTTGGTGTTAAATTATAAGTGGTAGGTTTTTCGGTTAAATTCTCTGATGGAGAGGTACGTTTGGTATAGACTAGATACTTTTATTTGTGTGCGCTGTTGTTGCGTCCGTCCCTTCTCCCCCTGATAGAAATGAACATTGTAAGGTTTTTTTCACTTAGGATTTAGCATTGCATGTGGTACTATGGAAAGTTGTACTTAGTAAAACATGGTGAAAGTGCCAAATCTGTTAAAGAAATGTTGTCAGGGTGGCGGGGGGTGTGGATAGGTTTGGGGTTTTTTTAGTGAATTTATTTACTGTACGTAATTACATGTAACTTTTTTACTTCAATGGTTATTTTGGTTTAAAGAAATAAAACAGTGGTTTTTACTTTATCCACAGATTTTGATTGTGCTAAAAAGTACAGTGAGCAGTGTAAAACACAAAGATATGTCATGGGTAGCATGTGTTTTCTGTTGATAGAAGCTCACCTCTTCTGCATCCGCCTAGTTTACAAGGAGTGGCAGATGAGTCTGCTCTATCCTTTTTGTGGTGGTTCTTCTCTCAATAGCTTGTGGATTCTTAGGTTTTATTCCAGACAAATTCTTGTCAAACCCTGTTGGATGTGTTTGCACCAAATGTTTTACTTGTTTCGTATGTTCTTGCATGAGTTGCTCTTCATCCCTTTCTTAAATTGCATCAAAAGTGCAGCTATTAGATCGTAAAAGCACAGCTCTAGCTCTAATATACTGAATTCCATCAAAAAGACTTTTAAAGTAGTGCTGTATCCCACTTACGCTGCCTGAAGTGGCACGGGTGCATTAAAGTCTGATATCAAAGGGAGGTGTGCTACAGGCTGAGGCAAACAGTCATTTACTACAAAGGCATTGGTTTACTTTGGGATATGAGCTGGATGGGAGAGCTGAGTCCCTCCAGTTCAGTGTGATTGCACACAAACCCGTGCTTGCAAAACAGTGACATTCCTTACAACAACTACAGCCGAGAAATCCCAAATAGCACAATTTCTCTAGCAGCGTATGAAGGGAAGCAGCTTGTTAAGGATAATTGTGTGTACATAAGTATGTAGGTTCAGCTTACGGTCTTAATATTTTAACTACCCTGAAAATAAGTGAGGGGAGGGAGAAGGATGAAAAAGGCAGTGGCAAAATAAGTAAATTCTGCATTTGTGTGGAAGGTGAATATTAGACAACTTTTATATAAGAATAAGTAACAGAATGATGCTATCTTGAATAGCTAGCTTTAAAAATCCCAGAAATACAACAATTGGAACTTATTCCGGAGTCTACCACTGCTTCAAATCTTCAGCTGAATAGAAAGCTTGAACAGAAGGAAAAACAGTGTTTGATAATACCATGTCTGACAGGCTAGAAGTCATTTTCCTCCCCCCCCGCCAAACTTAACTTTCCATTACTAGAAGCTACACTGGTGCTGGACTTTCACCTCTAACAAGGACATGGACAAAATAGAGATGCATTGCCTCCATCAAGCTTTTTACATTTTTTGTGTCTCTTATTCTATGCTATCGCATTTTGATGAAGGTGCTGGACATCTGTTAGAAGCACCTCTGGGCAGAGGAGTCACGTCATGGAACAGTAACTGTCTGCTACATTTTCATATCATGTCCTTGATCACCCATCCCGTGCTGGTTTTACTCTTACAGCAGTCATGTTCTAGTGTTGCCAAGACTCAATTAGTAGCATCTGTGAGTATGATGAAAATTGGGTAGATATCTACTCGCTGTTTCTATCTCTTCCATGCTCTTAAACTTGGCTTATTTGAAATCTCTATAGAGAAAGTAACTTTTGTTTTTTCAGTTTAAACTCTTACAGTACTTCTGGCCTTACCTGTGCTGTGTTCATTTCTTGACTGTGTTGTAGTTAAACTCAGCCTAAAACCCACCTGCTGATCTTCGTCTTTCCTTTGCTACCTCTAGAGCTTGAAAACCATAATCTTTGGCTCACTGAAAGCTGTTTCATTTCTGGCAGGTGCACATCACTACTCCCTTCCTTAAAGAAACAAGTAAGTTCAAAACAACCATGCTGACTGCCACTCTGACACACACTAAACTTGTCAAAATGTAATTTTCATGCCTTGACTACTGCATTTTCCTGTACTGACTTCCTGTCTGGGCTGTCCCACCTCATTCCAGATCTCAGAATATGGCTGCTTTTCCTCTGGAGGTCTCTTCCTGATGTCTCTGTATTGCAGTTGAGTGTGTCACTCTTTGGAGTGGTCTAATTTGACCTTGACCTCTGCCTAAATGAGTCTTGCCTTGGCCAGGGTAACAGTGCTGGTCACCATCAGAGATGGTATGCCCCGCTTTGTGCTCCTGTACTGCTCCTCACAAGATGCATTCCTAGGGAAAAAGTAAGACTGCTTCCCTCCAAACCTCCCATCACAGCTCTGCTCTGCTGAAGTGCAGTTGGAGGTGCCACCTCACTGCATCCTAGTGGGTTTTGTAGGGCTTTGGTTTAGCAGTGGCCTGATAAAGGACCATAAACTTGCTGTGTTTTAGCCCACACATCTCTTGCCTTCTGTCCCTCACCCTCAACTGTTTCAGGAATCGGGCGTGCTCCATCTCTTTGAGGGATTTCAGACTTGGATAAGCTCAGCTCACTTTGAATTTTTCAGTAGTGGTTTCTGTTGGCCTACAACCTTAATAGCTGCTACTTCAGCTGGGATTAAACTGTCCATGGAGCCTAGCCCAAGATCAATGACTAAATAAGGGAGGAAAAACCTACCCGTTTCAGTGTTTCCAGTGGGTTCTTGGCTGGCTTTTGATGTAATCAACTGTCATTAAAATATCTGCATATCAAAACATATTGCTAATGTAACAGCATGAAAAATGAATTGCCTTTAGGGCAGAAAAGGCTCAGTAAGCTAGACACACACATCCCACCATCAGTGCTCTTTAATCTTTGATGGAGACAGGCCCGTGATGGACAGCTGTCCAAGCTAATAAATAAGACTGTGCACTGAAGCCTGTGGTGGGTTTGTACCAGCAAGATGACAGAAGTTTGGGGCTTTTTCCGTTGTCAGCCTTTCACAGTGGAATCTGTACCCGTGTTGAAAATACTCATGGTTTGGCAAAACTGATAGCACAGAGCCTCTAAGCAGCCCTTATTTTTATGCACGTATTTTTCTGCAGCAGTTGGTAAGGTGCCTGGCTATTCCAGCTGATCAGTGGAGTGTCTCTGTTTTGTGTATCCGTCTGTACAGTAATTATGGTACAGACTTTGATTTTATATGCTGCTACAGCTGCCTTATTTAGTGCCTGTTCTAGATGCCTGTAGCAGAATAGCCAAATGATGCTGGGATAAAAATTTCTGGGTTTTTGTAACATGTTTTTCTACTTGTTTTGACTTGTATTTGTACAGAAGAGGTGGTGAGTGTAGTAGTTGTGTGCAGGGAGAGTCAAAGCAGCGGGGTGGGAGTTCTCACCTGCCTGGCCTGTGGGGTTCGGGTGCTGGTACAGCTTCTCTGCTCGTTTGCAAACGAAATGGAGTTCACGTAGTTCCCGTGCTGCCTGAACCAGGAGACCAGCATCACTGACATTTCTGTGGAAAAACTGCGTCACTTTGTGCCACAAGCAAGAAGCAAAAAGACAATTTTTATGAAATGTGTTTTTGTTTAAAATGCTTTTTTGGTGCACGCATGATTGCTGTAGCTGCTGTATTGCTGTGTGCTAGAAAAAATAAACCACTGGACCAAGTGCTGGGCTTTGAGCGTGTTCCTCGCTGGTGTAGTGACGGCCCGTTACTTCATTCATTCACCTTCTCAGAAGAAATAACTGCGTACAATCCTCTTTCTTTCCTCACAGTTACTACAAGCGGCGGCCTGGGCCCCGATGAGATTCCCCCTCTTCGGCGGGGATGAGTGTGGACAGGACCGTGCCGTAGGACCGCTCCGCCCTCCGAGCGCCTCCTCCCTGCCGAGGCGGTGGGGCCGGGCCCGGGCGG
>NW_010431425.1:0-767 GCF_000710305.1 Buceros rhinoceros silvestris
ACCCTCCTCCTCCTCCTCCTCCTCCTCCTCCACACCCTGCGCTGCTCCAGCGCAGCCTGCCCAGACCCCTCTTGGCCCCCTCTTGATTGCCACCCTCTGACGTCATGGTCCATGCTGATGAGGTCATCAGCATCCTGCCTGCCCTGCACCCACCTGTCCCCGCTGCCATCCCCGACAGGACAAGGACCCCCTCTGTCTGATGATGTCATTTGTCACGCAGGCTCGTGATGATGTCACAGCTCCCCGGTGCCACCTGAGTGGGCTGTTGCTGGTTCCCCCTTGAGGGGTCGGGCAGAATTTGGCCATGAAGGATCCCAAATCCCGGGGGGGCAGCAAGGTCCCTGGTGCTATGTAAGAGCATCGTCCTCACCCTCCTCAGGAGGTGACATCCAGGACTCATCACCCAGCCGGGCTGGGGACAGCAGGTGTTGGGGGGGCACCGTGCTCGCCCTCCTTCCAGCCCGAATCCCCCCACGCTGCAGCTCGGTGGGGAGGACAGGGAGGGGATGGCGTCCCCTGGGGCGGCTTTAGCACAGGGACAGGGCAGTGGGGAGCGCTAATAGCATCTCCCCCGCAATATGGAGCAATTAGCTAATTGCAGCGGGAGGTCGCGGTGGGCTCCTGCCCTGGCCCCCCCCGGCACGGTCGAGCGGCTCCGTGTGCGGCAGCAGCATCGCTTTGTGCTTAACCTACATTTTGCTTTTGTCCCGGCTGGCGTAGCCGGAGCATCCCCCGGGCTCTGTGTGCAGCTCGGCACGGCATGGCCT
>NW_010431425.1:831-2895 GCF_000710305.1 Buceros rhinoceros silvestris
CGTAGCCGGAGCATCCCCCGGGCTCTGTGTGCAGCTCGGCACGTCATGGCATGGCACGGCTCGGCATGGCTCAGCCCCCTACCTGGCACTGGGGGCTCTCTCAGTGACCCCCAGACCCCAGTGAAGCAGCCAGGACTCAGCCTTGCTGCCCCTCGCTGGGGTGAGCAGGTCACGCTCAGGCAGTGACACCGTGACGTGCCACCAGGCCATGGCACAGTGTCCCCAAGATGGGGATGGTGTTTCTTCTCCTCCCAGGGGGGTAATCACAGGAGCCTGTTCCCCAGGGTGTCTCCCGGAGCATCCTCCTGCATCCCCTCCCAGCAGGACGGCAGCGGTCGGCAGACTCAAGGAGCAGCACTCGCTGACGACAGCTTTGACCGAGCCCTAGTTACCAAACGAGTCGCTGCGTTCGCAGCCACTGTGCTGTGAACAAACAGCACCAGCTCCAGCTGTGGCATGGGGCCCAGATGTGCAGGGGGGGATGCTGCTCAGCGGGGACAGCCCTGCTCAGGGATGTGGCCCTGGGGACTCCTCTGCTCTGGGGGAGTCTCAGGACAAAGGAGCACCAGGAGCAAAGGGGTTAAATCCCTGGGCTGGGGACTGGCTCCCAGTGTTCCCCCAGTACACGGAGACAAGGTCATGCTGGGCTACAGCTCATCTGGCCGTGTTCTGCTCCCCGCCTGGGACACCCATCAGCACCCAGCCCCATCACCCTTCATCTCCCACTGGCCTGCACACACCGCCCTGAAGATGCCCCCCTACTACCCCGTGAGCGAGCACCCTCGGTGTCACCCGTCCAGCTCAGTGGGTCGTGGGTCCCCGTTTGAATCCCACCCCTGGAGGGTGCCCCCTCCCCTGCCGCTGCCTGGATCTGGCCCCGCAGCCGCAGCTGCCCTTGCAGAGCTGGTCCTTTCAGCAGCGGCGCCTTAAATCCTTCCAAACCAGAGCACGAGCCCTTTGGGGGGGCTCACCAGGACGGGAGGCTCCTCTGGCTTCCCCCAGGAAGGGGCTCCTCTGGCCCCAGACCCCCAGGAAGGGACACGTGGCATTGGGATAGGGCTGTAGTCACTGATGGTGGGTGCTCGCGAGAGCCCAGGACCAGCCAATCCCCAGGGGGCCGAGGGAGCAACACCTTCCCTTATCAGTCCCACGGGTTGACATCACCGCTCCGTGGGTCCTGCTGGGTGGCAGCTGGTGACCCCGATGCCACCATGGCAGTGACGGGCTCTGCCCATTTCTTTCTCCTCCCTGATGAAGCTTGTCGTGTTGCTTCCATCCCCGGAGGGTTGAATAACCCCGGATGGGTTCTGCAGCCTTTCAGGCAATGCCCCGGCTCCATGTGCGGTGACATGCGGCATCAGGGGACAGCGAGGAGGGAGCAAATGAGCCAGAACCTCTGGAAAAATCACCTTGGGGGGCTGCGGGAGCTGGGTGCGAGGTCATGGCAGGGAGAAAACCCATCTGTGGGTCCAAGGGATCCTTATTTCCCACAGTGTTTCTCTCCCCTGGGTCCCCTGGGTGGGTGGGGATAAGCCTCACCCCATCACCATCCGCCCTGTCTTTCCCGGGATGCAGCGGCTGGATGGTCCTGCCACAGCCACAACCTGTCCCCACGGCTTTAGGACACCTAAAGCTGTCTGCCCCCCTCAGTGACACCTCAGCAGTCCCGTTCCCCCCACCCAACACCAGCTAAACATCCCCGTGCACCCCCCGGATAACCGGTTCGGTGCATGCCGGGGAAAGCACCCGCCGCTCATGGTTCTGCGAAGCTGGTGGCTGCCAGGATGGATTTTGGTTTTACTGGGATGAATTTTTCCGCCTCGGTTGCTGGCGGGGAAGGTCAGCGCTGGGGAAGGGGCCGAGCAGGCGCTGGTAACACGGCAAGAAGGGGCCATTGTGGCCAGGCACAGCTGCGCGGGGTGCGGGAGGGAGCCACGGGAATGCAAAACGCTGGCGGTGGGAAGAGCTTGGGGGATTCGCCACCCCCGAGGGTGTTTCCCCACCCTGCACGTGCCCCAGTGACAATAGGGGCTTTATGGGGAGCCGCGCCCTTACCTGGCCCCG
>NW_010431425.1:3042-3274 GCF_000710305.1 Buceros rhinoceros silvestris
TGTCCCAGGAGCTGCTGGGGTCTGGCGTGTACCATCCCGATGAGGCCACCTGGGTGCTGGGGACACCCTGTCCTCCCCTGTCCCCCTGCACAGCCACGGGCTGCCCCACTCTGTGAAGCAGGAGGATGGTGCTGGGTGCTGGGGTGCTCCTGAGGACCCAGTCCCCTTGGAGCCCAGGCTGTGCCACCAGCAACCTGCTCTCGAGGCTGACAGGGATGGGTGACAAAGTGAC
>NW_010431426.1:0-212 GCF_000710305.1 Buceros rhinoceros silvestris
GTGCTGGCACCCATCTTTGCAAGAAACAGGCTGCTCTGCCCCAGAGCCGCACCCTGCTCCCGTGTCTGAGTCAGGGTCACTGCTGTCCCCCTGCACCGGGTACAGTGCCACCGTACCCGGCCAACCCCAGGAGTCATCGCAGGGAGCTTGGGAGCAGAGCAACTGAGGCAGCCCCGGGTACATCACTTGGAGCGATGGGGCATCAACAGTGC
>NW_010431426.1:543-753 GCF_000710305.1 Buceros rhinoceros silvestris
TGGTGGGCACCTGCCCGCGGTGATGTGTGGGGCTCTGCCAGCAGCTGAGTGACCCGCATGACCAGCAGCGAAGCCATGGACACCCTGGGGCAGTACAAGATCACGGTGTGGGAGGAGGAGAGTTTCCAGGGCAAGCGCTGCGAGTTCCTCATGGAGTGCCCCAGCATCATGGAGCGCGGCTTCCGCAAGATCCGCTCCATCAAGGTGGAG
>NW_010431427.1:0-243 GCF_000710305.1 Buceros rhinoceros silvestris
TTGCCCCAATTTCCTTCCCCAGGGCCTTTTGCATCCCCTTTACAACCTTTCCTGCTTTTGCTCTTCTATCACATGTGTATACAAGACCCTTTTAAGAGGGGAGAAACAGGGGAGCTGGGGATGCACCATCCTGGGAGCAGCTTTTGCTCCTCACCAGTGATAATCACTCGCAAACCCCCAATTAGCCGGGGTGCAGTCGGAGGCGGTGCGAGAGCACCCGCGTGCATCCTGGCACGCTCTCGC
>NW_010431427.1:356-1398 GCF_000710305.1 Buceros rhinoceros silvestris
TGCATCCCAGCGAGTTCTTGGACGGCTCCAGGATGGGTAAAATGGGGGTGACGGCACTCATGAGCTGATCCCTCCATGCCCGGCCCTCCCTCCATTGCGGCCCCTCTTGTCGTGCCGCAGGTAAATTGTAACGACGAGGACCGGGGGGTGCTGGCGGGGCGGTGGGACAACCAGTACGAGGATGGGATGAGCCCCATGGCTTGGATTGGAAGCGTGGATATTCTCAAGAGGTGGAAGAATTTTGGGTGCCAACCAGTCAAGTACGGCCAGTGCTGGGTCTTCGCTGCTGTGGCGTGTACTGGTGAGAGCAGACGTCTCCCATATCCCCTTCCCCATGGGACGGGGTCACCCGTGAACCCCCCTGTCTCCCACCCAGTCCTCTACCCTCCACCCTGTGCTGCAGCAGGAGGGAACACGGGGGCTGGTGACGATCAGCCTGCGCTGATTGGTCGGCAGTTAATCTCCCTGCTACTCTAATCAGTCAGGAAGTGGAGGGGAAAAATGATAGAGAAGGGCTCTGGATTTTCCCTTCCTGTGGGAGGGGCTGGATGTGCAGCCCGGGAGAAGGAAACAGCTTTAAGGTCACGTTTGCAATAAAGTCACGAATCCACTGAGATCAAAACGATCCTGCTGCCGCCGGGGCAGCGGGGCTGGGGCAAAAGAGAAGGAAGATTCCAGTCTTGCTGCCATTGAGACGAGCAGACGCGCTCGCACGCTCGGGCAGTTCTGCCTGGAGAAGAACGCTGCACGGGGTGGGCTGTGTGAGCGCGTTCATACATCACGGCGAGATGAGCTCCCTTTCAGAGGAGAGCAGTAGCAGAACACTAAAGTGGATTTTCCACCACTCACAGAAGTTTACAGCCGTCCTTTGAAGCGCTGTAACTAGCTCCCTGCTCCCCGGGGAGCTCGGCTCGCAGCAAAGGCAGCTGCGAGATGAAATGAGAGGCTGCGGCGCGCTGCTGCCCGTGCACTCCCTCCACAGCACTCGCAGCCGCTTTGATGCCTTTTTTCTCCCGCAATATCAAAACCCAGCAGGCTGTCG
>NW_010431428.1:0-342 GCF_000710305.1 Buceros rhinoceros silvestris
GACCTCTCGGCCGTGTTGCGTTTTTTTGGGGACTTCTTTCAGTATCTGGATCGTGATAACTTAAAAGTGAACCTTATTAGAAACAGTTTTGTGCAGCTGGACGGTCCTTTGTAGGCGACGGGGAAAGTGTAGAGAACAAGTTGCGGTGAGTGTGCGTGCCGGTAGTGCTTTGGGCGGTGCCTAAGCGCACGGCTGCTCTCGCTGCCGAAAGCCAGAGAGCAGGTGAGAAGCAGATGTACCTTCACAGTGGTCATGATCCGTTCTTTGTGCCATGGGGGATATACACTGCACCACAGCTGTATGTTGCCCTTGGCAGAAACGCTGGCGTTTTCGTGGCAGGGC
>NW_010431428.1:828-2523 GCF_000710305.1 Buceros rhinoceros silvestris
AGGAAGGTAAGTTGGGAGTGATACTTCACGATGCAGCATGAGCTGGCTAGCGAACAGGTTTTCCTGCTGTGTAATATCGTACATGTCTTTTGCAGGGTAAACTTTTTGACTCTACAATAACTGATGAAGGAACATGGACATTAGGTAATAACCTACATCTGAAATGACACGAGGGCAGTAGAACTTCTCAGAATATGCTGCAGAAGAGTTTGCTCCTCTTTTTAATGGGAAAGATTACTTTTTTCCCTGTACCCGGCTTTGTAAAAAAGACAGGCAGTGCCCGAATAAGGAACAGAGGTAGTACAAAAGCCCTAGAGATTAGAGTTAATGGAAAAATGCCATGCTGGAAGGTAGTAGTCAATGGATTACAAACACTTCCATGCACTGAGAAGGTTTTTGCAAACCCTTGTTAAAGCAAGTCCGTTACGGTACAGTTATACAGTCTCTATCTCTCTGTAATTGTTACTTCTTGTGGTTTCTCTCCTTGTTTTATGCATTATATTTTTGGTATAGGTGACATTATATGCATTATATTTTGGGGATGGGTGACAAAACGTACAGTCCAAGAGAATCAAAAAACAATCAGAAAAGCACACCAAGTACTAAGGTACCTACAGATAATGAGCAAAAAAAACTTCTCTGACCATTAATTCATAAATATCGTAAAGTGTCCAGAATATTTCGGGTTTTGGTCATCATATTTGTGGACTGTGCCTCTCACTGAATGTTTTCCTATGATGGATTTTGTTTCCAATATTTATTATAAATATTAATAGTTTAGTAACTTAAACGTGGAAACTAGAAGTGTAAATAAAGAGTGTGAAGTGAAGCTTACTCTTCTCCAGTATGCAAATAATCTTCAAAATACACTTTATAATGCTGTATTTAATGAATTAAGTAGAACTATGCATCCTGTACACTACCTTGGAAATGTACTTCCAGTATATTTTCTATAGGGGTACTGTCTGTGTTTGAGTAACTTACGTTCCTAAAACTTAGTTCTGACTTAGTAACTCTCTGTAAAGCTTGACCTCAAATCCCTCATTATTGCCTTAACTGAGCTGTATATATTAATAGATATCTTCTCTGTTGAGAACCTCTCCACAACATTAATTTATGTTTGCAGTAAAGTACTTAAAAACTGTGTTTTAACCCTTAAGACAGCTTCAGCATTTTACAGGCCAGAAACAGGAGAGGTGGCTGTATAACCTATCTCTGTGTATCTTACATGTACTTATTTATCAGTAACCCTGTTGGCATTGGCATTAGGAGTTTAAATCACTTCACCGAAATATCCTGTGGTTGTTAATGGTGAATTCACCAAAACAAAGATGACTGGCACAGAGGATTGAGCTTAATGCTTATTTAATGTGTCTGTTTTGATTGAACAGAAGACAACAAGCTGATACGAATTGTTCTAACGAAGACGAATAGAGATGCTGGAAATTGTTGGACATCTCTGTTAGAAAATGAATATGCTGCTGACCCTTGGGTACAGGACCAGATGCAAAGGAAACTTACACTGGAGCGATTCCAGAGAGAGGCAAGTTAAAGGACCACAATTACTTTGTATGTCTTGTGTTTGTGCACAAAATATTAACAACAACAAAAAATATTGCGTGACAAAAAAGAATTCGTTGATAGTCTATGTGCAAGTCTCTACTTAGAGGGCCAGTTCACCCTATTCATTTTCAG
>NW_010431428.1:2631-11878 GCF_000710305.1 Buceros rhinoceros silvestris
AACAAGAAGGTAAGTTGGTGCAGCATGAACTGGATAGCGAACAGGTTTTCCTGCTTTATATCATACGTGTCTTTCGCTTATGGTTATGGCTGTGAAGGCTGAGCAGAGTTGTTCTGTCCAGTGCCACGGAAGCACATACTGTAGTTCAGTATTTGTAGAATGCTCATGGGGCTTTATCAATGTACTTTCAAGAGGTTTTTCTGTCTGTATTCTGTCTGAAGGTTTTGTGAGGAGTTTGAGGGAGGGGATTGCTGTTTTAGGGCTTGTTGCATAACACCAACAACTTTTCATTGAAGTTAAGCTACACACAATTTCTATTATCTAGAATTATGACACAGCCACATTTATAACACACTTCTAACATCAAGCTGTCTTGAATATGTTTGTTTATAACATCAGATGATGTAGTTTGCTGACAAATATTTTCCTTGCCCTTTTAATCAAACTGGTTAACTTGTTTCGGTACAGCCTTAGCACACCACCAGGATTGCCATGTATGCCTGCAGAGCCGCAGAACTGCCATTTATTGCTTAACAGCTGAATCAGCACTCTACGTCCTGCAACAAAGAATGTACTGTTTAATGAAACTTGTTATCCAACATGGCAGTACCTATATTTTCAAATAGTAATTTCCAGGGACTCCAGAAGCCAGAAATTTTTCTTAAACTTGCCCTAATATTTCTTTACTGGGAGATCTAGGTGCTCGACGGGTTGAGTACAGCATTACAAAGTCACTTTGGCAGCAGGCAACCCAATGATGATAATAATTCAAGGTTTACTTGTTGATGCGTTTCCAAGAATTTCAGTGCCATGGCAAATGGATAACATGTTGGTTATTTTATGTCCTTACATATGGCGGAATATTAACAGAAGCAGTTTTGGGCTTTTAGTTTTATGGTTGTTTGCTGTTTTTTTTTTTAAAAAACATTTTTATTATGAATAATCTCTCTATTGAACTTAATTTTGCTTCCACCAGAACCCTGGATTTGACTTCAGCGGGGCAGAAATTTCTGGAAATTATAGCAAAGGAGGACCAGATTTCTCCAGTCTTGAAAAGTAAACTGGTTTTATCAGTGTTCCTTGAGAGGAATTACACATTACCCTTACGGACTGGAATCATATGACTGGTGAAGTCTTCAGTGATCTCTTCAATGGATTATCATCAAGTAATTACTTCAGTGAAGAGAAAGATCTTTTCCAGTCGAATGAAGACAAGGTGTTAGCAGCTGATCTGTAAGCTGTGATAGGTTTTAATGCTAAGGAGCAAACTATAGAGAAAGGTGTACACAAGGAAATAACTTCTAGCAGAGTGTTGGTTTGGGTTTTTTTTTTTTTTTTTTTTTTTTTTTTTTTTTTTTTTTTTTTTTTTTTTTTTTTGGAAACACCATAGTAAACTAGCCAGTTATAAATCTACCACTTGTATTTATGCAAGAATATCTTGTTTTCCACTGAAAAATAGATGTTATAAGCAATTTAATATTTTCTTTTAATTTGCCAGGGGAAGGGTATTAGGATGGCCACAGTTAGACTTTTCTTCTGTAGCAGCCCTCTGAGAACTCATGTCATTCCAAAGAAGTGGTTAAAATAAACTACTGCGTCTTGACTCAGATAAGCTTTTACAATCCTGTGTGGTGTCAAATATAGCACTAATGATTAATACTTGCTACCAGGTAAGTGATACTAGACAACTGAAAGGTCAAGTGAAAGTCTGGATATAACTAACTTCATCTGTTAATGTAATCCTGCCTTTCAGTACAAATATTGAAGATTTTGAAAGTAAGAGAATGTAATGACTTTTGAAAGAAAGAGGAAGTCCCGAAGAAGGAAATGGTATCTTGCACCTGTTCGTTACCAACATACACCACCATTTGTTGATGACGTATCTAAGAAGCTGTAGATTTTTGTAGATAGTTTTAAATTAATAGGCACATTTTAAACTCAGCTGTTGCATGATACAATATTTTGCATGTGCCAGTTACAGATCAGGAGTTTTCTACTCACTGTTAAGGATCCAGCTGAGCAGCACTCTAGCATTATACAGGATGAAGGCTGTGTCAAACAGACAAACGGAGGAAGAAAACACAATTGCCAAATCCTGTTGCATTCCAGACACTGAAACCACTGCTTATGCTTAAGCCCTAAGCAGAAGTCTCACTGGAGAGAAGTTGCCAGCAGCTGTCTGTCATGCTGCTGAGCCTTATTTCTGAAACTGCATTATTTTGTTGGCATATGGCAACAATAAAGCAATAGTTGAGGAAGAATGCTTTCATTGTAATCATATCCACTGCTTTGTTGCTAGAGCAGCAAACATTAATACTCCTGAAATAACCAAGTGTTCTCCTACCGATGTCACCTTTACAGGTAATATAAGGTCTATATTAGGTAAATATATTACACGTAAATAAGTCTATACACTGTGCTTAGGTCTTACAGAGCTTGCCCTACTACACAAAAGAGAGTAGTGTGGTATCAGACACTGCTTTATGGCTGGGGAGGTTTGTTATCTTCACCGTGAAGGTGGATGGTGCAGTTAGAAAATGAACAAGACTGCTGCCAAAGTAACTGAAGACAGGGGAAGATAGAAAACAGTTAATGTTGTGTCAAAATGCTGAAAAGTGAAAGGGTGCTTTTCTCTTGGTTTGCACGGGACAGTTTAAGGTTTTTGCTTATAGGAGAGGTTTAGAATGGCACCTGATACTCATCTCACAGAAGTCTCACTGGGATTCAATCCCTGCTTCTTTTACAAATGGTAACAGATATTTGACAGATGCATAAATTTGGTATCTGACACCATATGTGCTCTCAGTACCCAGAGCAGCCCGCTCTATAGGAAACAATCCCGTGCACTCACTCGGAGTGCCACTCTGCTATGAAAATGAGTGGAGGACACTACTGGCATTTTTTTCATGTATCTGGTTCAAGATCAGCTCAGAGTAATGCCACAGCATTGCTGTCTTGATCAAAAGGACCACAGCTGCTCTGAGTCAGTTAGGCACAGAAACGTATAGCTCTACTTAAACCTAGCCAGACTGGCCTGCTTGGATCAGTCTAAAACCTCAAATCTTGGGATCAGAAATCGGAGTGCCAGATTCTCTTAAGTAAGCACCATCCCCATGTATTTACTGCAATGTGCAGAAGCAAGTGATACGTACTATTGGGTAAATAATGGTAGAGCATTGAAGTCAAACTTCAACAGTCTAAGCTGCTTAAGTCAGTCCTTTCAGTCTTGACACTTTGACATCTCTAAGTATTCAGAATAATTGTGGGCCAAGTTGAAAATGTTCTAATCAAGCACCTTGAGAATCTCCTAGAGCCTTTCCCATGCAGCCTCAACCCCTTAAACCCAAATAATCTGCATAATCTCTTACCTCCTGCCTGGAAGTTTTCCAGGTGCTGTTCAGTTATGTCACTTTACAGACTTCCTCCTAAGATGTTTTATTACAAACACGAAAAAAATTACTCAGTTAAGCACATTTCAATGTTTAATTGAAAGGTACATATCTTGAGACATGAGAGTAAGACTTGCCTCCCAGTAGGCTGGCTGCACTTCGTCCAAATCACTCGTATGCTTTTCACAGCCAGCACCGGCAAATGCAAAACGCAGTTACGTGTCATGTGGTGCAACCGCTCCCATGATTCATGAGAAGGCTCGAGTCGTTCAGTATAGAGCTTTGTTACGAAGACCTCTGTGAGAGGTTTAACTGGTTTGAGATACGCAAAGAATGGTTTCCCCCTCAGCAGTTACCAGAAAGCAGAAGGGGTGGTTGGCCAGCACCTACACCCATACTATGTTCATAACATTCTCATCTCTCCTTCTATATCTCATCCGTTCATATGGCAATTGGTTATTAACAGCCTCTGCTCCACAGTGACGCAGAACTCAAGAGGTCATTAGCAACTTTCCCCCACCACCTCTAGTCATCTTACATCCAGCAATACATTCTTATTATTCACTCCCTTGCTAGCACCAGAAGCACAAAAAGCCCCAAGTATTGCTCTGGTACAGTGGTATTTTACAAAGCTCACCATTAAAGAGATCAGAGTTGAAGCAATCGTCAGTGCTTCTCCCATGTGGATTGCTCCTACATACCTCCATACATGCCCCTGCAAGACGGGGCATTAGCCTTGCTCCTACTTTGCATGTAAAAATGCATCTGTTCAGCATCAGAATTTACCTCTCGTACACCGTAACTTTGGAAAACTGATGTCAGATTTAGGGCAGATGTCCCATACTTTCTGTCCGCCTTCATTAGTATCAAGAATTTTTTACACTCTCTGAAATAATTCCTAATCTTGGTAAACTACCTCACAGAAAACACCGAAGTTACTGATGCTGTATTAGTTACTAGCTTGTATAAGGCAATGAAATAAGGCTTTCCTCCTGCTCTAGCTAGTTGACGTGTTCAGTGGGTATCACACAGCCAGGTTTGTAATGTGTCTGCGATAAAGCCAGTGCCCTGCCCAGCAGGAACATGCAGGCACATGACATTGCCCAAACAGCACGTCAGGTGGACTGACAGGCATTTGCTACTGTCATCAACACTGAGTGGGATTAGTCTCTGGTTTGATTCAGACACTGCAGCACTGTTGCTGCACATGATGTTTTTCTAGTGTCACAATCATTGGAGAGTGAACCAGTTTTTTAAATTAAATATATAACTCAGCACCTGTAGTTACAGTAAACCAAGCTTAGGCTACACAAGCTGCTCTACAAACTATGTAAGGTGTTAAAATTCCTTCTATCAGTATTGTGGTATTTCACTGAACAGTGAACAGTCTAACGAATAAGACTGAACACTGACACTGAATATTGTTGTAATCATCATGAAAAGAACATATTTGCTGGAAGGTTCTTTAATCCGAAAAGTTACATGTTCTGTCCATGAGTTGAGTTCTTCATTGTTAAGATCAGTTTCAGGCTTTGTTTCTCAAATATTGATGTGTCTGTTGACAAGGTCACAGGATGGTTCTCATTTTATTGTACTCCTGTAAAAAAAACAAACAAACAAAAAACCCCAGTCAACTGAAGGGCTTTCTACAGGAGCCAGACAAAGCATCAGATTTAATACAGCAAAACAACAGCAAGACAGCTGATTCAGGAAATACGTAGCCTTTGAAATTGAAGTCTAGATAAGGAAGTAGTTCACAATTTCCACAAAGAACTGTAATAACTGAACTATAGTTTTTAGACTTTACTAAACAGACAGTTAATACAACTGTCTAAAACTGTCTTCCTCTTCAGTGGTTTAAGTAATTGATTACAAGATACTCATTCTAATAGGCACCAGTTTCCTCCTGGCCAATTATTTCTAGGACAGGAGCAAGCCAAGTTCTGTATCTGCCCCTTTACCAGTTCTACTCCACATTTTGCTTTGAATGAAGTCCCAATGGCTGTAGAACACATTTCCGCTCCCACATCAAACCAGAGGATCAGTTCTTTCTCCAACATTCATGTATTAGATTGCCACTTTTCAAGTGGCTCCAGCATGAACAGGAGAATAGACCAGTCTCTGTGACAGGCCTAGTAAGTTTATGTTACATGTCTTCAAGAGGTGACCAATGCAGAGTAAGAAACTTTGAGGTAGTTAATAGCTAGTTACTTCTAGATTATCAGAAGCTGATTTTACAAGGCGTTACCTATTATGAGCTGGTCTCTGGAATTGTAGGAAGGTGTGTTATTCTGTAGTAGCTATGTTTAAGCTGCCGTGCTGTACGTCCAGATACAATCCATTTTAATTTCTGGACATTGGGTTTGGAGCACTTGCTTGAGGAATATTCTGTAAGGCACTTCAACACCAGTTCCTTCCAGAAGGTCAAATCTTTGTTGTTTATCTAAACAGCAAGACAGAATCTCTTATGTTAATAACTCATTAAATCCTTATTCATACATGTACTTTCAGCTTCTTGACGTAAGACATATAGCCAAAGATACCAAGCCAAATGGAAAAAAAAAAAAGAAAATCAATCAACAAACCAAACAAAGCCACAGAAGAAACCAGTATGCCATTGGAACTTGCCCTTCCCCCCTGCGTAGGCCTCTTAGTCCTCGTTTGAGTTCAAACAGAACTAATTCTGTTAACTGATTTCACTTTTCAGCTCAGACTCTAAGGGACTGCACTTTCTGAAGTTAACGGCATATTTTTGCAGACAGTGTGTGCTTCTAGCAGTGACAGCGCTTGATGTTTACAGCAACTACCAGGGACTGCTCTGCAGAAAGGCTCTTGCTTATACTTATTTCTCTGCAGATCGAGGACGCTGTTAGATCTTGTGTACCATGTTGGGGGTGCAGTGGTGAAGGTGATCCTACACTGGCCAGCAAGGTGTTCCATCCCATAGACATCATATTTGGTGTAAGGCTGAGGGATCACACGGGTCAAGCTCTCTTCTTCAATGTCTGGCACCTGAGGAGGACTCTGTCCGTTCTGCCTTTGATCCCAGTTCATGCCTTCCTGAATCTAGTTCCTGTCTGCCGCTCAGTCCAGTCTGGGACTTCCCCAATGCCTGCCCTGCAGCATCAGTGGTGACGTGACTGCCATCAAGGGTGCTGGGTTTGGTATTGTTTTTATATAAATCCCCTTTGGGGAGCGACAGGGGTCAATAGAAGGCATCCATCATTTGTCTAGTGGCTGGCCCAGCCTTAAGCTATGACACCCTTGCATGCATTTTTCTTCCCTCTTCATCTATATGTACCTTGGAATGCAACTGCAGAAATTCCAATGCCTCTGTCAACTCCAGCAGTTTTTGTTCTTCTATCTCTAGTGCCATAATAGACAGTGCCAAGACAGAAGGCTGGAGAGAGAGAAAAAAACAGTTTTAAAAGCCGCTTTGTTAAGTTTCAGTAGTCTCATTGACTTTGAACTTTCGAGACATTTACCTTGGCTTTAGAAAACATGATTCTGCAGTGACATGCCTTAAGCTGGGTCTCAAGCCTCTCAAAATTAAGGTATTTTCTCCTACAAGAAAAACAGATGAGTGAATGTAGAATGCAAGCTCGATCAAGGCAGCGCTCCCCAGGAACTCAGAGAAACAGCAGAATATCCATTGTCTAAACAAACACCTCATTTGTCCCAGAAGTTCTAGGGTTACAGTCTAACAGGTGGCCAGTTTTGGCAGTCCTAATGCCAAAAATAAATCTTGCGTTACATTCGGGAGAGTTGCGCTGACAACATAATCTTACCAACAAGGAACTTTAGTGCTTACTAGCAAAAGGAAGATCTTTTCTAAGCCAGATTTTGAAATCTTTGCAGTGAGGCAATACTTAGTGCAGCATAAGCAGAGATTTATTATATCATCATTATTGAGCAAGTTTGGTTTTCGTCTCCGAGGACAATGCTCTTTAGATCAATTAATGCAAACAACATTTAAAATAATATTAAACTGCACATTTATGATATTTACCACTAAAGGGAAAAGTTTGTGGGATTTTTAAGTATAGAAAGGCCAATTCCCTGAGTAATTTCCCTGCTTGCTTTTCAACATAGGGCTCCTGGTCATATGCAGGCAGAGCAAAATAAGTATTAGATACTTTACCTTTCACAGCTTAAATTCTCATGAATAAGTGAATGATACAGTTGCAGAAATTGGAAGGCAGTTGTAGCTTTGACTTTCCAACACAGCTTCTCCAATACGATTTTCTCCATTCTCATCATATCAGAAACAGTGAACCTATATTGGCTTATTCGAATTAAGTCAGTGGCTAAGGGAACATTTCTCTCCTCTTCTGATGTCTTCACAGCCAAGTAGAAGCAGCTGAGTCCAACACAGCCCAAGTGTTTAGGCTGTACCTAAAAAAAGCAAATTGTTGTTACTCTCAAGAAGGAAGGCCTTTGATCAGCCATTTCAACATTTAAGTACCAAACTAAGTAGGCACCATTTATTTTAAGAAAAAAATATGTGGGGCAGGGAAGATTGTTCTTTTTTTTGAAGATTGAGAAGTTAGTCTTTTATTTACAATCTTATATTTAACTAAACGAGAAGACAGTTACACACTACAAGTTCTGCCTCATTCATCTAAAAAGCAAGATGGCAGAACAATATATTTTGATTGAGATAGAACTGGTTTCTTAATGAGGTCCTAGAAGAGCCTAATCAGAAGTGTTGTATGTATTGGCTTATACAAAAAAAAAAAATCAACAGAGCTTTTACTCTTCTCTGTACACAGACACATATATATAAACTGATTTATTTTATTCCACAGGCACTACCGATCCCATCTTTAATGCTTGTTTTGGTTTCAGATAATTGTTTCAAATAATTGTTTTCCTATCTGCTCCATGTAGCTTTCTCATTTTCGTTTTAACACACAAGAAAAACAAGCTTTTGTTTTTAACCAAATAGTACAGTGGTAATCCTGTCTTGTTACGCAATTAAAAACAACCCAGGTCAGCATGCCATATCTGCATGGTAGCATGGAGTGCTAAATGTTTTACCAGATTCTAAGTGCTGAACAGCGTATCAAGGCTTATGGGTAGGTTGAAACAGCAGTAAAATAAGAAATTTAAGGTGTTCTTGCATTCAAGCAACAGGCAAGACAATCTGTCTTGATCTACCCCATTAATACGGCCTGCATTTCTGAGCCTCTACCTTCTCATCTCCAGAGGAAACAGCTTTCTCAACAAGATAACATCTGAACAGGGAAAGCCGTGTGTTAGCTCTGGTGCAGACAGAATCTCTGAAGCAGCTTAACCTCTAGCTATCTAAACCCAAGATATTCTAACTTAGAATAGGAACAAGGTTGCAAGGAGCAGAAGCGAATGACAGAGAGCTTATACTTTAAAGAGCTTTACCTTCATTTTTGACAGGAATCTGTCTAAGAAATTCACACCTAGTGAAAACGTCTCTGTATGGAAGCCAAAGAATTGAGTTAAGCTGAGAAGATCTTTCACTTCAAAGTCTCGCAGTCTTGCAGTCATTCGGAGGCCGTTATCATGAGCAGACTCAATTAGTCTCAGGCCAGAGGCCTTTGGTTGACATCTTGACTCCTGTTCGAGCAGGGCTGTAAGCCGGTACAGCAGTTCCTGAGCTTCAGTAGTTACAAGTGTTTCAATCATCTGTAAGGAGAAGCAAACGTAAGTGTATCAAACAGGTAAAAGGGAAAAAAACTTACAAAGACAGAAGCTTTCCTTTCTCTGTACGTATGAGAACTGCTCATTTGTAAGTCTATGTGCTTTCGCCAATTAGCATCACGTGTGGGAAAACTTGGAAGGGATGCACCAGCCCGGGCACATACCGGCGGCTGCAGCGCCGG
>NW_010431429.1:0-1294 GCF_000710305.1 Buceros rhinoceros silvestris
CCGCGACAAGGGGAAGCCGTTTGATACTGACTCTCAGAACATCCTTCTGAACAATATGTCCAGCACACAGATAGGCATTGGGCGAGCAATTGGCTGATGGGTCAGGCTCAAGGTGTTTTAATAAATGGGGTTACATCAGCTTGGTAGCCAGTCACCAGTGGGGTCCCCCAGGGCTCAATTTTAGGGCCAGTGCTATTTATTTTTTTTATAAATGGTCTTACTTTAAGTAAGTTTGCTGATTATATTGAACTAGGAGGAGCTGTAGACTTCCTCTAGGGTAGAGAGGCCTTACAGAGAGATCTGAATAGACTAGAGAGCAGGACAATCACTAATCGTATGAAAATTAAGAAGAGCAAATGCCAGATTCTGCACCTGAGACAGGGTAGTCCTAGTTACGCATAAAAAGTGGGGATGAGAGACTGGAGATCAGCCCCATAGAAAGAGATTTGGGGGGCTGGGTTGATGGCAAGTTGAACATGAATCAACAGTGTGCTCTATTACCTCCTACACCCCTTCAGTTTCCAGCAACCTTGAGATTTTTGAAAGTTATCCTGCTTTCTAGTATGTTTCCACCTAGATTATTAAAGTTTCCATGAACTGGCATATAAAAAGTAGATGTTAACCAGCAACGTGTTTGACCCTCTGGACTTCATTCTTACCTCTTGCAGTCAGTGTCTACTACCCTCCTTTTCTACAGTTCTGAGTGTCTCTGATGCTCCTCAATTACAGTTCTGCCCAGCAGCAGAGCTAGAATGAGGTTCAGGCTCCATTCTGGGCTGAGAAAAACAGAAGAAGGATAAAGTACAGAGAGTTTTTTAATAACTAGGAGAAAAATGAGTTTATTGGAAAAAGAAGTTGCAGGAAGGTCAGAGAGAAGAAGAGGTAAAAGTTCCATGACTTGTGTTATATGGGATATCCCGTACAATCATTTTAAAAGAAAACAGGTCAGATTAGTGATTTAACTGCAGTTTAAGAAAGGATGAAGACATGAATACTGGAGGTGATAAGCAATTTTATTCCCTCTTGGGTCAAATACTAGGATTATTTTTATAGGAGAAGCAGAAGTTTAGTATCAAACTAATAGTTATTCATCATTCTATTAGCATATTAAAACCATTAATCCACCTCTCATACTTCCCCTTCTACTCAAATTCTGACTGCACTCTCTTCCCTGCCCCTTTCCTCTTTTTTATAATCTTAGTTCACAAAAAGGACTGAGGAAATGATGATATGCTTGTCTTCTCAGCTGACTGTTGCAAGGGCAAGAGGGTGAGGGGGGTGGGGGGAAGGGGTG
>NW_010431430.1:0-9502 GCF_000710305.1 Buceros rhinoceros silvestris
AGCGTGCAGCCCCCTGCGGGAAAACCCCACCGCCGTTAGTCACCCACCGCCGCCCGCTCCGGCGGGGCCCGGCCCGGCCCGACCGCCGCAGACCACACTGACACACTCTCGGCTTTTAAAGGATGCCTGCTGACGTCAGTCCGACAGCTGCCAGTTCGGCATTTTTATGGAAAACTCCGGGAATAATGCGGAACTGGCGATGATCTTGCCATGGCGACTAGAATTAACGTGAGCTCTGAAGGAATTTGCCTCTGGAAATTACTTCATGTAATAAACGTTAAAAGTCAGTTCTCAGAAACAAGAAACCCCCCCAAAACAAACAAACCCCTCCAAACACCATTCACGGAATTCTGTATTTCTAGAACATTGTTCTAAACAGGCGCTGTTCAAAAGCATACGTGCTTGTAAATCGAAGAACTATCCCAAAACACAGAAATAAAGTGCTAATACCTAAAGACTAAGTATAGTGATATAAACTTTTGGATTTAGGTGTTCCGGTAATCCTCCAGACCTCGTGGCCATGCAACAGCAGTGCCTGTGACAGCAGACTGCCAGCACTCACGTTTCAGATAATGGTATGTACATTTTCCCAGGTAACCAGCTGAGAAGTGTGCTTCATACTGCTCTGCAGCCCGCCCTTAGCGCCAGAGCGCGTCCAGCCACTACAGGGTCATAAATCTCTAACTGAAGTGCTCAAACATTTCAGCAAAATCTAACAGTTAATTACACATGCCAGGATTACATTTATTTCCTGTTGTTCTCAGTAAAATTTATTTCTGCAGGAAGCTCTGAAACGCCATCTGGCCGGTAGTAAACAGCTCTTGTTTAGTGTTTCCCAGATTTTCAAACCAGCAACAGAACTTTAGAGGGTCTCCACTAAAAGATTTTCTGCCTGGAGCAGTTCAAAAGCACACCCTGTGTGTACACATACAAGGTGAGAGCAGAATAAAGCCTGTATTTGCAATTAACATCTTTGTTTATAAGTACTGTTTTCATTTCTTTTGTTTCATAAGTTCAGAAATTTATTCCAGAAAAAAATGGGTTTGAAAACCATTTGAAACCATTCCAAGAAAAAGTTTTCTGGTGTCCTCCTTCCCTTCTCTTAAACCTGACTTTCCTCTCTGTTTCTAGTTCCTCCTCTCCTTATTCATATGCCTCCTGAAACTGCCCTTCCTCTCACATTCGCACCTTTTTCACTCTGTAAATCCCAATTCACATAATGCTCAAACAGGGAAGCACCCTGCCAGCTTACTTCTGAGCCCTGTGAAGCCACTACCCTTCTCTACTCTCATGTCTTCCCAGATTCATTCATATTATTCATGTTCATTTCAGTTATCTTCATGAAGATAGCAAGATCATGAATTAACACTGTGGAGGTTCTGATTTGACCTAAAGGGTGGCGGGGAGAGGAGGGTGAGAAAAAAGAAAAAAACCGCTGTGTCTGTGACAACCCTAAGCTACCCAGCCTGAATTCAGTGTTGGCCCTGTTTGACCAGGACACACTGAACTGCAGACCTCCCACGATCCCTTCCAAACAGTATGTTTGCACAGTTCTGTACTTGGGGTCAGGAGCTAGTGAACCTTCATGGTTAGTACTCATTTAATTCACCATTCAAAACACCTTCTAAAATGTCCTTTCCTATGGCCCTTCCTAACAAATTTACTGAGTCTGGCAATAGCTCTACCTACCTGAAGTATGTACACTAAGAGGAAGTCGTTTCACTGGACCTTGTGTATCTTACGACTCAAGGTAAAAGATCTACATGCATATCTTTTCTATTATATTTGTTTACGTCCAGACCAGGAGTTTCTTCAGTCTGTCAGGAATATATGGGCAGTAGTTCTCAACTTAAAGAAGCTGTTTTCAGCAGTATGGTAAGAATGACCGTTCCTAAAACACTTATTCCCCTTCTTCAGCTTTCCTGCACATTCTGCTACTAAGTTCCAGCCACACTCATACCAATTCATCTTGTGAGTGACATCATAAATTTAGGAAGTTTACATTTACCTAAATGTGTGGTTTTGCAGTAACTTTTTTCTCACCTCTCAGAATACTAACATGACAGTATTTTGGCAAGCCAAAGGACATAACATCTTTCCCATGTAGACATAATGTCTACAGATGGAGTTGCTCATTTCAAGATGTTTTCATGATATTAGCAAGAAGTTGGACTTTTAAAAATTATTATTAAAATACAAGTATGGTTTTGAGCCACAAAATGTCCGTTTTCTTTGTATCAGACTTTGCACTCAACTTTTCTCGAACAATTTCAGTGAGAACCTAATTGCTTTTAGAGCATATAAAGAAGTACAACTTTAAAAGGAACACATAAACTTGACTTCAAAATGGGGTAAATTGAGTCTGAATTACCCTTGAACACAAGGCACAGCTTTCTAAAGCAGTAATTCACATGGAAAGGAATCATCTATAATCAAGAGATATTTTCAGTATTTTTATAGGAAAACAATTTGTTTCATCTAACCTGAAGTGCTCCCAGCTTCCTCAAAATCAATATTTCCAAGATGAAGGACACCAGCCACTACTCTAAAAAGATCAAGTTTTTCTGCATCATCCAGTCCTATCTTTTTCATTGCTGTGCACATTCTGATGAAATCTCCATGATCATCTAAGAGTGGATCCTTCAAGGAACCTGCTTTGAGATACTATAAAACAACAAGATAAACCGAAATATTCAGTAAGTGATTTTAAAGTAAATGTAAGCAATTACTTCCAGTCAAGAATGAACCATAATAAAAAGCATAAAAAAGCATGCCAAACTAAGTAGAAAGAGATTAGAGCTCTTCAGATGATACAGGCTTTGCAAGATCCCTAATTGATTTTAATTTTTTGATAATTCAAAGCATGATCCTCAAACTTCAACTTAAAAGCTATCTTCAGAGAGCTGAAGTTGGAGGATGTGACAGCTAAGGACAGGGGGATGTGGGATAGTGAGCAGTGGAAAGGATGACTTCAGCAAAGGGACCTATCGAAGCATTTATACAGAGGAGTGCTTCTAGCCCCCAGAAATGGGAAAAAGATTGAGGTCCTTGTAATAGGTAACAGAAAGTCTGAAGGGCCATGGGGGAAGGAGTACAGGACAAATCGAACTGAAAGAGTTATCTCTATTCTAGACAGACTTATTTAAAGAAACATACTTGTTAATATTTGCTGATGATTAAGAATTGGAAAAGTTGCTTGCAGTGTTCTATGGTTTAGAAGAATACCAGCCACATTTTAAAATAGCAATTTAATATTTTGCTGTTTTTCCAAATTTAAATACATCAAAAGCCATTTTAACTACTAATTGGTTTAAACAGTAGATAGTAACACATCTGCATGCAATCAAGAGACCAACTGAACATGCACAAACTGAGCTACATTTTTACAGTTGCTTTAAAATGTTTTCAACTAAAAAGAATAATTAACTTTAATAGAAATCTTGTTAATGTAAATGAGCTAATGTGATTTTTAGCAAAACAAAACACCACATGCATCTGAAAAATTCACTTCACACAACATTTAGACATATCAATAAAATTAAACTACATCTTAATTATGTAAAATGTATCACCTCATCTTCCTGATAAGGAAAACACAAAAATAATTTAAGTATTAATTGACTATTCCAGCTATTTTTATTAAAATAAACAATCTTAATACTTTTCATAAAATGATAGAGCATATTAAATGTCTGATTCAAAAACCTGATCAACACAACATATTTCCTGTTTAAGTGACTAGACTAGGTTTGAATATCATTGAAATTTGATCCTTTGAGCCCGCAAATTTCCATGGCTGTAACATACAGGTCAGTGTCTAACACACAGTTTCACAATTATGCTCTCAGTATGTTTTAGTTTAGACAAACACTTATTTCAAATCAAGTCCTTTAGAGGACAGATTTTATGACAGGATATTTGCCTATAAATCATATCAATAACAGAAGATTGCACAGGTTAATATTCCAGTAGCAGGAGAAAGTGAATGTTGATACTTTATGCCTACACATACGACCAACATTATTTAACGTGAATTAGGTAAACTGAGGCAGAATCTCCCATCCATGTCTTAGCCTACATGCTTGACGAGAATTAATTATCTACCAAGCTTTCTGCCTCACAGTACTATCAAATCAGCATTTCTCTATCACACTCTCCACCACCCCTGCTTACGGAAAATAGTCTACATGCAAGCAAAAGAAATCAGCATTACGCGCTTGGTGTTAAAACACACCAGCACTAGAAATCCGGGAGCAGACTATACGATGTAGACTTCAGCAAAAGAAGTATCTATGCTGTCTCTCACAGCTAGGCACAAGCTCCGCACAAGCACAAGCTCAAGCCCAAGTTTTCTTTGCCTCAAAGGTAAAAGTGGTGGCATGGACATTGGGGGAGAGAAACGCTTGAGTAAAGCTCATCTTTGTGGTTTTCCACACGTATATGCAGCTTGCCCTGCTACTGAATCACAAGAATGGATTTGATTAAAATTTGTAATCTTCCAGCTATACAGATGAGAAATTCATACTTTAGCCACGAATAGATGAAAATTGTATTACAAAGAAGTTTAGTGAAGTGTTTAAACAAGTTTCAAGTAACACATACTATTAATTTGGATTAAATTCTTTAGTGTCCTCATGTGAACAAGCTCAAAGGCTTAAATGCTACAAATTCTGGTCATTCCAGTTCATTAAAAAAATGTAAACAGAGACGGAGCAAGAGGGAAGAAATGTTTTGAAGTTTCACACTTCCTTCCAGGGAATGCCATGCTTTTCTGTAAGTAACAGTTCACAACAAGGGGACAGCAAGGAACAATAAAGCACACAGCGTACTGAGGACAGGGATATAATCATGGTAGAAATGAGGTTGCATTAATGTTCATAAAGCAACTTGGAACATAATTTCAAAAATCCAGAAAGTTAAAATGGTTCTGGAAAAAACTACTGCCTCTGACCCATTGCAACGAAGAAAATTACAAAAAGCCTTGGAGAGATTTTTGTTTTCCACAGAATCGTTTAAGTTATAGGAACAAAAAGGAAACAATTTTATATACTGTTCCATTTGGTGTTTTAAGATGCACATTAAAATGTATTTCTAGGACTGAACACCAAAACCAGATTTCGGAACCACCTTTGACAGTACCCACTTAGACCTATAAAGATGTCAAAATGAACATTTCGTTCCACGCTGTAAAACTGTCGTCATCATCATTTTCAACTCTATCTCCATTAATGATATAAACTAATTGAAGATACAAACGTACCTCAGGACTCTTGCGATTTTGCAAAATCTGCTTGTCTGTTTCTTTGTTAGCAAAGTATCTGGTACAGCCTCGATTTAAATACTGTAACAATACAAAAGTGGTAACAGATACTTAAAGACAGACATAAGGAAAGCATATGCTTTTATTTAAGGCTTGCCCTACGTAGCTTATTTTAATCATATTATACCAATAATACAGCAGGTATTCAGAATTCATTCCTTGAAAATTTATTTATTTACATCTATGAAGTTACAGGAGAGCAACAGTAACAAGCTTCCATTGAAAGGTTCTCAATTTTGACAACTAAAATACTTTTTGTCAGTGGGATATTAATTTTGTCAAGTCACGCAATCTTTTCTTAACATTTGACTCTACTAAACCTATTAATGGAGTCTGGCATTACAGAAAAGATAATCAAAATTATGAACCAAGAAAATAAATTTTCTGTCCTATGCGTAATACAAAAGACTACTCATTTTTTTCCCCACCAGTGAACTATTTCTACAGGTAGTAAGAGACGTAGCATATTAAAAAGCTTGAAGAACATTAAGAGCTTATAACATGGTACAAGCAGAAGCATAATGCATAACATGGCTTCTGAAATCCATCTCACATAGTTACAGCAAATGGAGCAGACAAGGCACTCAGACCATGACTGACACTTCCAGCAAAATTTGATTGCCAGCTTTTTCTGATTCATTCAGCTGAAAGTAAAAACTCTGTCCAAAAGCTTGGACAGAGTCCTTTGTCCAGAGGAAGTGAACTGATTCTTTGCTCTAGCCCATGAACAAAGAAGATCTTTTCGACTAGTTGAACACAGATAATGCTATACTTTGATTAAAATTTATATATAAAATTCTAAATACTAAAATATTCTTTGAAGCATTTCTAACAGCAGAAGAAAACTAGGTGACAAATTTAATAGTAAAACAAAGTGACAAGAAACAAGAAACGCAGTTTGAAGTTAGCTTGGTGTTTAACAAAATATTGAAAAGTTTCCTTTATCAGCCCAAAGAATGCGAAGCACAGCATATTTTAAACACAACATATCCCTGCATTACAGTATTAGTAATGCAATCCCAGAAACCGGCACAGGGAGTGAAAAGAGTTGTAGTGTTCAAGAAGAGAGTGCGGAAACTTATCTGACACACACAGAACGTGAACCAGAGTGGTATTCAATATTAACCTATGAAGGAGACATTTAATCACAAGATAATGGTTTTCATTTGAAAGTAAAATAACTCAGGTTAATTTACATAGTAAATCTGGGAGAAATTACATTTTTGCAGTGCACAACCAACCAGATTGAGGTTATCATAATTAACATCTAAACGCCACTGTTTTGGTTCAGGTTTTTTTGTCCCCTAAACTCTGAAGCGCAACACTCCTTCATAACATCAGTGAGCCAAACATAAGGCAATCTGATTTCTCCTCCAGATATCAGTATCTGAAAAAAAATCAGCTTATCTCCATGAACTACACTCCAGGTACAGATTTACTGTGGGGCTTTACTGTCAAAGCCATGTGGTGCAGTTCAAAGCATCTAATCCTACAAAGTTCAGCACACAGTTACGTAACGACTTCAAATTTCTAAAAACTTCAGCGAGGGAACATAAAACACGAGCTTTTGTGTGGGTGTGCTCAGAAGTGGAGTGTGTAAGAAAGCTGCAACTTTTCAGAGTCCTTCGGCAAGTAAATTCATGCCTTCCCAAAGGAACTGCAGGGGAAGGATGAACTAATGGAGAGGTAATGCCCCATCAGTGCTGTGGAAATCCATACAGCAGGTCAGAAAGGTGCAGCCACTGCAGTTGTCTTGGTTCACGTGCCCAGAGCAACTGCACGCCCATGCCAAGATGGCCAAATGCACAAGGAGGAGATTACAAGGGATCAACTGGTCAAGGAGAAGCCAGTCTAAGAGGGGGGAAAAAAGACATTAACTTATCCTTCATCTTACATACTGTCGCACTTTCGTGAAAAATTAGAATTTTTCCTCTTGGATTTGAGATGGTCCTATTTTCAAGTGAGTGTAGTTAAAATAAACCAGGCATTGAGCAAAACATACTTGAGTCTTAGAACCCAAGCTGGCCCTAATTTGGACCTTGGCTTGGTAAGCTAAAAGGTACAAGACAAGTGGCATAATAGAGCCAATGAAGAACTGCAGCTTTAGGGATGGGTTTTTCCAAATAACAAATTTAAGTATGATTTTCTTCTAAACCTTTTTCTTGTCCAAAAACAAAAATCAGCATTAATATCAAAACACTGATCAAACCTTTCCTAGTACAGTGTCATCATCTATTATTAGAAGCTTGAAAGATGGTATTTCCATGAAATTTGAACCAGATAGACAACAAAAAATGTGATAAAAAAGTGACACAAGTGTGATTATTCAGAGCCATTTTATGACAAAACCTGAAGCAGCAAATGAGAATGAAGAACACGGGCAAAAATAATCCTGACAAAAGTAAAACAAATATAGGGGGGAAAACTAGCCTTTTAGAGTTGGGGTTTTTTTCCTAAAAATCTCCTATAAAGTGATACTTCATGAAAATTTTCTGCAATAAAGTAAAAGCTAATAAACTTTAAGAATATTTATATTACTTACATAGAGAGATGAAAATGATACTAAGGTTTTTTTCTATACCTTACTTTAACTTCGGAGGTGAAAAAAATTTAAATATTTTGGAAGTGTTAAAATTTTTCGATTTAACATGCAGAGCGGATCCTTCACATGCAGCAGCGAACTCAGGATTCAAATACTAACTTATGGTAAAGCAATAAATATTCTTAACAGAAATGAAAGTACCTGTTGCAAACTTAATAGAGGACAAAAAGATTGTCACAGTGTCATAAGGCTGGTGTGACTGTAAGCTCTTTATAACTGAAACAGGCAGGTGAGTTTCCTCTGTAATGGCACTCAGGCTGTTCAATACTGTACTCACCAGCCTGATTTTAAGGAGGTGTTAATTCTGACCTTGACATGTAAACCTTGTGTGCTCTCATGAGCAGAGTTTCTGACTAAAATAAAAATCCCCAGGAGTGGGAAATAAGGTTTAATGGAAAAGTGGCTGCACAATAAAAATATTTATTTGAATATTTTTTTAAGATTTTATCTTTAAAACATACAAGATAATATTGCATAGAATAACTTACAGTAAGAAAGAAAGTTTTGAAAACTAGCTCCATATTATGCAAAAATAAATGGGTGGTGTTTGGGGTTTTTTTTTTAAGTATTGTGTTTGTTGGGAGTTTCCAACAACAACAACAAAAAATCTTTCCTTCTAGATAACAGAAGTGGTTCCTTGTTAATAAGCATAAGATCAAGTTTCCATCACAAAACTGAGTACAAACAGATCAACTACAAGAAGATACTAACTAAATATTTTAAAAATTAATATAAGGTCTATAAAGACCCCTAGGAACACCTCTGAGGAAATAAGGAAACTTGTCCTAAAACACTGCCATGGCTTTTAGGAGCAGGATCATCTAGCTATCACAGTACAAAGGTAAGACGTGTACGATATGGAACTGCAGCTCTGTGCCCCCTTCCTGGCTCATCAGTAAGCAGATACTGACTTGGCCAAGCCAAGAGGCAGCGGCAACCTGTTTGGTCACCAGCGTACACCCACGTTCCCCACAATGAGTGCACTAATTTAAGCGTAACTTATGTAACCATTGCTTTGGACAAAACTAGTAGAAGCTTTGCATCTTTAAGGCTTCTAGCCCTCTGCTGAATTCTGACGAAATCGAGTACAAAAGATCTTGGGGAAAGTAGCAGATAAGCACAGTCCAAGCTTAATTCAGAAAAACAAGTAGGAAAATACACCAACAAAGGCGGCAATCAGCGCAGTAATTCTTTGTTAGCAGTGCTCCTCACCTCATTTAAGAACAAGGAACTCTAAAAAGATAACAGTCCAGGGTTGCATTACAAAACTCTTCCAAACCCGTAGCAGGGGTTTGGTCTGTGTATTTTAGAAATACACTAAATTCTGTTTCCATGAGATTCCAAGCCAAGCATAAGTCAAGAAACAGTGAAAGATGCAGACAAATGACAGCACTAAAGCAAACAACTGACCAGTGTTTACCAGTAGGGTTTGATTTGCCAATATTTTTCTCTTCAGTGCACGTCAACTAAGCACATAGTGAGATTTGTAGATAGTTACAGTTCAAGTATCATTGTCAAATCAAAAAGAAAAACAAAACTAAACAAAACCTAATGATGTATTTATATATAATTAAACAGCA
>NW_010431430.1:9575-19697 GCF_000710305.1 Buceros rhinoceros silvestris
TAGAAAGAAGGAAAGCTGCAAGGAAAAGTTAAACTGAAGTAGTAAAAAAAATATTTTTATTTTTAAGTGGAAAAATGGGATGAAAAGAATGCAAGAAGTTAATGGTAGGACAGAAAAGCCAACCTGTTTGTGGTACTACTACTAGAAACATAACACAGAATCAAGGTTCCTTTCTGAGTTGGGGTGACAAAACTACGTATACTATTTCAAATACAGATGTACATTGAAGCATAACTCACTGCTTCATTCTCCCATCCCTTCCTAACAACTTCTAAAATTCTGCTCTATTTTATCCCTGCTACTGAACATTAACCTAACATTTTTAAAGAGGTATGCACAAAGATTCGTCTTACTTCCCCGTTGTTTACTTTGTTCACTTTAAGTTAAGTTTATTTAGGTATAGTTGGGAGTATTACGTTAAGCACTGATTTCATTTGCATTTTATTAGCTTCTCTATTACTTGAGTGACTAGACAAGTAACAGTTTGTGGTAAGACAACCCAAATTCAGAAGTAGTAAGTAGTCCTCAAGAAAGAATAAATTAGGTGAAGAAAAACCTAAGAGGGAGGATGATACTTCATGAAGTAATCCTGACAAAGAGCAGAGCATGGGCTTTGGGTCAATTGGAGGTAAAAGGGTAAGCTTTCGGCTGAAGGGGACTGGGCAGTCTTATTGTGTAACCCAGAGTGACCAACAATGACAGAGCAGTAGAATGAGAGGAATGGGAGAGTCTCAAAACAGGAGTACAAATGACACTCTAGAGTGTATTGTATGATAGAACAAGGTGCAACAGAGCAGAAAAGACAAGTGGTAAGAAAGCACATGGACCAAAAGAGAGAAACTCAACAACCTTTTCACAATAGACCAGTGGTCTGATGCTTGGTGGGAAGCATGAGGTAAGAATAATTTTAGGGAGACACTCGTGGGACAACTATGTTTTCCTAAACGCACAGTTTTCAGGACTTAAAGGATGGGTTACCCACAGAAGATTCACACTTCACACCTCTAGAAGAGCCCATAACAACACTACCGGCAGCTGGGTATGCAACAGTACGTTTCTGGAAAAAGCAAAGATTCCTCAATTTTAAGACACAGAGAAAAAGTACGGGAACTCTTCCAATAAGGCACAATCACAGGCAGTTTTATTTCAGGAACAAATATATTTAACAATAACAAAAAAAAAAAGAAAACAAACAAATTTTTGTAACAGGAGTCTGTCAAAGATAATAAATAGAGATTTTAATAAGATCTATATGAAAAATACATGTATGGCAATATAAGAAGCTTTACAAAAACAAACTCTCATACTCACCCTAAAGTTGTCAGGAGAGCTTAGATTTAGTTTTTCCCTAATGTCTTCCGGAGCACCAGCACAAAGCCTGTAAAAGATATGGTAATTCCTCTCCTCTTTGCCTTGCACACAGATCCTAGATTTCTCCAGAAGGTAATGTGATACAAATCCACCAACCACCGAGTTCTAGGAGGAAGAAATATTTTTCTGATTATCTGAATATTTTTATTATTTCAGATTCACAAGTTTTCAAATTATATTTGTCTGATCATGGGTCACTCAATGGACACTGCTCTAAAGAAGATTAAAATATATCTATACCCAGTACATATTAAGCTTAGAAAATTAACGATTGCCTTTATCATAACTTCTCCACCAGCTAATGTACTAGGTATGCAAACATTCCTCTAAAAAGAAGGGTCTGCTTCACCCCAACAATCAGAAATTCCAATAGTTCCTGAAATCAGAATTCCAGTAGTTCCTGAAAAAAGCACTGCTAGAGCCACCTCACACTTTTTGGATGACAGTAAGTGTCATTACCATGCTATTGCAACCTTCTGTAACTGCATTTCACTCAGACTCTTGCAAAGGAGAAGGAAGGGTTAAAAATCAAAGAATACATATTTGGACAACATTGTAGGTAGACTAATTATGAGTGAACATCTTATTTCAAACACTTGCACTTCTGGAAGTCTGACACAGTTTTCAAAAGCCTTTTTTTATACGGCCTATGATAAAACTCCCTCTGCCTAGACAAATCTCAACAGCAAGGAAATTCCTGTGCTTATGGCCGTTACAGCAACTAAGAAGGACTTACTGACTGAAACATTTGACTATGGTTGTGCAGTCATCCCCTCATTCAGGAGGTCCCAGTCTGCAATCATATTGCTTTGAGAAAGCAGACCTAATAAGGTCACCACAAAGTGAAGTCTTGTGAAATATGAAGTCTTGTAAAAAAGAGGCTCAAGTAAACAGGCTGATCCTGCACTGGAAAGCCGAAACAGGCTTTTAAGATACCGAGTGCTGTTTGCTTCAGCTGAAGCAATTAATCTGAAATACTGTTTAAGTGTTGACAGGTAAGTTAACAGTTCATGAATGCATCATTCCAAGTAGAAATTTAGGTCCTTTCTGTAAGTTTATTAACATGAACTGGACCAACAGATAAAGGCCCTCTACCCTTAAACAAATTCAGTTATTTCATCATCATCATGGCTTGGCTTCACGAACGAAGATCTGGGAAGGGCTTTTCCCACGCTCACTGCAAGCGATGAGTGCACCCTTCGGGGCTGCGCGGTGGATTTTTCAGGTGAGGCGCAGCGTGCGCGGAACCGGCTCCACCCTTTACACCTGAGGTTCATCTGCCAGCGCCTAGCGAGCTTGGACAGTGACGGTGAAGTCCTCGGGTTGTAGGTTTGGTTAGTGTCCTTCTCTTAGATGATGGATGCCTTACAGGGCTAAACGAGCTCCATCTGCCCAGGTTTGGAGTCAGAGCTGTCCTTCTCCTAGGATGGCTGCCCGAAGGCTAATGAGCCCATCCTGCCCACGGACACACTTTGTCTGACCCTTCAGCCGAGACCTGTCTGGCCTGGGAGACCCCACTGGAGGCACATGCCACCACCAGCACAGCTCTCAACCTCACAAGGGCACACAAGCTCTTTCCCCACGACAAGGGGGTGCCTGTGAAAGAGTTGCTGCTCTACCTCCGGACATCACAGACCGCTGCTCTACCTCCGGACATCACAGACCCAGGCACGGCCGGGCGGGCGCCTGCCAAGAACGGGAGTCCTGGAGGGGATCAGTTATTTACTATCTAAACTATTAACCGAAGATCTGTAGTTACAAAACCAAGTGATGAAAACTTAGGAAAAGACCACAAGCTCAACACCAGATGATGAGCTTGAACTCTGCAAGAAGGAAATGCAATACTTTATTTCTTTATGTCCTCAATCAGAAAGATGAGGATGGATATACATAATCTCTACAGGGATAACCAACAGAAGTCTTCAACTCGGATATGCTGAACAGCCATACAGTCATCCTTAATTATGGAATGTGTGTATATATACACTCAAACGTTTTTCATAAGCTACACAGTGAACAGTACTTCTGATAAAAAACAATTCCATGACTTCTATCACATACATAATACTAATACGAGGTCCCAAAATTTCCTAAAATACATTAAAAACATTAATAATTCATTTAAAGCATTAAACTATATTTATATCTGTTTTTATTTAATATGCAAATCAGTTATTTGTGCATTAAAGGAATGCGTAAATACTTAACAGCAAGTAAATTATTCTATTTTGCAATGAAGGGGAAAATTTTTATTCTTTAGTGGATGGAAGCAATTTCCCTACTGACCTGACTCACTATTTTCCAGTAATGACATGGTATTGTGTGGCTTTGGTTTTCCTTTCAAGGTGATAGACTACAAATCAAACTTGTAAAGTAGTACAGTAGCTATTTGCTGCAAGATTAGTAAGTCTATTCACCCTGCTGCCAGTCCAGCATTTCCATTTTATGGCAAAAAATCATCGCTGGTTATCTGTAACAAAATTCTAGTACCTTTTCATTGAAGTGAATTTCAACAAATTTCCCAAAACGACTGCTGTTGTTGTTGCGAACAGTCTTTGCATTTCCAAAGGCTTCTAACAGGGGATTTGCTGTTTAAAAAAATTAAAATTATAGATTTTTTAGTGTTAAAATTTCATCAATTTGATCAAAAAGAAAGAGAACAAATTCATGCTAATTACTCAGTGAACTTACTGGGAATAAGGTTTGAAAACTAAAGAGAAAATATTACCCATTAGGAATGATCAATTTTGCAAATTGCACTCTATATTCCATGGTGGAACTTACAATCAAGTACTTAAACGTCACATAATACTGCAAAGTATTTGAAATGATACTCTAAGAGGCTCAGAGACAAACACTGAAAATTCTTCATGTTCTTCTACAGCAAGTAGGTAAATAACTGATACATAAATTATACAAGGCGACACACAATTTGACACTTTCCAGCAAGCTGCTATTCATAAAATCTAAACTACCCACTTATCCCACAGACCAAATGCCAGTTAAATGTCAGGCATGCAACATGTTAGATTGATTAGGGAATTTAAAAAAAAAAAAATAGAGCACTAGAAGAGTGTGTTGATTTCAAAAACAACTTAGAAATGCCCTTTCAAATTAGGTTGAATAAAGCAATTGAGTGATTTTATTTTTTACTGGCTCCTGTTGTCAAGCACCTTAAAGCCCATGCAGAAAGAGTGGCAGCAATATAATGTATATATATACACATAGAAAAACAAACATCATGCACAGTTTACGTAGTTTGAAAATGCTTAGTAGTTATGAAACACAAGGCCACTGAAAGACTGCATTTTACTAGCTCTGAAGATCAAAGAAAACCGTTTTACTGAATCGCACTAACAATAAACCATTCAAAATATCTGTAAGGTTTTTTAAGGCCTCTAGCCAAAAAGTACGCATTGGAAACCAAGTGAGCAGAAACTGAGATTTAAAGCTCCACTGACAACTGTCTAGAAATCTGCCCCTACAAAAATTAAAGAATAAAGGAATAACTGAATAAAGTATGGATGATAATGCATCATTTAGTAGAACAATATCAGCATCAACTTTTTTGTTTTGGCTAGATTTTAATTTTTTTAATACTTAAAACTTATGAAAATGCAAATCTGACTTTTAAAACTGAATTCCTAAGAAATATTTGATAACTATTCAGATATTTTATGCAGCATCAATAGATTTAAAGAAAAGATCACGAATAAAAACAAATTGCAAGAGGTCTTTCAGATAGATTAGAGGGTTTTTTTGTAATACATATGCTGTAAGCGTGCTAGTTAAAATTGTGCCTGAAAAACTTCAAAATTCATGCATCAGATGCTGTTATAGATTAAAAAAACCAAACTCTAAGAATACCTACAAGTACCATTTAATTTTATGGCACACTGCGTCAAGCATTATCCAATTCTTGACCGCTTTGAGTTCCTTTAGCACACAGTGGATTTCACTACGGGGGAAAAAAAACAAACCTACAGCAACAAGAGATTGAAGCCTGTAGTATTTCTCTTGAATAATCCAGTGGCTTGAATTTGAAAACAGAAAAATTTAAAGCAAAAGAAGTAGTAAGAATCTTTGGTTTAAGAAAAAGACAGAGTAATGAAATTCTGATTTAAATTTACTATGTGCTATAGAAGACTAGAACGGACATATGAGGCATTATTAGATTAGCTGAGGTTTGTTTGGTTTTGAGATATTTACATTTTCTCAAAAAGTGATTTTCTGTTCAATTAGGAACTGCATACAACATTAAAGAGGCTCAGTACAGTCTCATCTGACCTTTTTAGGGAGTTTACTATAAATATAGACACAAAGGGTTAATCTGAATTATGTGCTTTCTGACAAAAAAAAAAAAGACATTACAGAAAAGTTACCTAGAACCATAATTTGAAAGAAAGTCCCTGCTTTATCTGACTTTCAGAACTTTATGGTGAGGAAGAAGAATTACTCTCTTGGTACTAACAGATAGTAATGAGAACATAACCTTGTCCTTCCAGATTTCACAGAGCTTCACATTCAATCTTGGGTACACACCCACGAGAAGTTCAACTCAAAGACACACTTCAGGCAGTTTGAAAATGCTTAGTAGTTATGAAACACAAGGCCACTGAAAGACTGCATTTTACTAGCTCTGAAGATCAAAGAAAACCGTTTTACTGAATAGCACTAACAATAAACCATTCAAAATATCTGTAAGGTTTTCTAAGGCCTCTATCCTTAAAAAAGGCCTCTAGGCCTTCTAGATCAAAGACTGTATGACACTGTTAAGGGTGACTAAATAAAGTGAATCCCAAAGAAAAAAACATGCTCGCTGAATTTAGGATCAAGGTCAACTACCTGTAAACTATACCCTAGGAAATCTAATAGTATTTCCATCCTAATTTTTATTTAGTTCCTGTTGACTGACATTTTAAATTTGGACAAAAAAAAAAAAAAAAAAAAAAAAAAAAAAAACCCTTTATTTCATAAAAAAAAAATTAAAATCCTTTACAAATAAACTATACCCTAGGAAATCTAATAGTATTTCCATCCTAATTTTTATTTAGTTCCTGTTGACTGACATTTTAAATTTGGACAAAAAAAAAAAAAAAAAAAAAACACAAAAAACCCTTTAATTCAATGAAAGAAAATTCAATACCTTCTACAATTCTATCATCAATATCTTGGCCAGTCCCATAGGATTCTGTCAAATACCTGTAAAGCAATTTAAAGATATCGTTACCTTTCATATGTCAGGGTTTAGCGCGGCTGTGCCCCATACTTAGTAACCATTTACTAAAGGGAAAGCGTATTGATTTTAAGTTCCAAATCTCTGTATCTTAAAATAAATCAGTTTGACTTTTTTGTTAAAACAAAAATATTCTTGTGGACTTCAGTTTTTTTTTTTTTTTTTCAATGCTTCACATTAGAAATTTCTTCTAGGCGTGCATATGGAAATTACACTTTTATACAAATCTAATGAAACTACCACTGTAGTATCTGTATTTATTAAAAATCTTAGTAAACACATAAAGGTTCACGCATATTTTCTGTATTAAAAACTGTTTCCATGCATACAGTTTCTGTGTTCATAACTATCAGTGTTAATAAAAATCCCTCATGGAGACAGTGAAATAGAAAATTGCAAGTTCATAATCAAGATTCACTTAGCAGTTGCAGAAAGAATTTTAATATAAATCCACAACATACTTGCTCCAAAGGTGCACTTTTTATCATTTTTTTCCTGCACACAGAGCATGCTTCCTGGAAATCCTCAAGTAAATCTGGGATGAGTTAAAAACAGTTCTTGAATATGTGCTCTTCCAAAAAAACTTTAGGAACACTAAGAGAGCTGTATTAGTACCTTTTGCTTTCTGATTGCACAAGGGAAAAAACCTTCCTGCCCTTAAAACTCTCTAACAATGTTTTGTACACGGCCTATGAGGGGGAGGTGGTGAGAAGAAGGAGCAGCAATCAGATCTGCCTGCTGTGTAATCTGAACCTCCTTTGCCATGAAACAGAAGAACACCCTCCTCTGAGAGCATTCCTCAGAAGATACTCTCCCAGTGCCTTGTGTCTTTTTTTCACTTTTAGCAGGACCAAAGTTAGGATGCTTCCTGCAAAAATAATTACCAGCACCTTGCAGTAATTCTTACAGCTATCTCTTAAAGGTTGCACAGGAGCAGAGAAAGGCAGTATTACGGACAGACACACAGCCATAACAATTCTTCACGGGATGCGGAGAATAATGCCACTACTGTACATAAATACTAGAGAATACATGATGTTGGGGAAAGGGAATTAAATATTTACAGAGGGAAATGAGGACAGAGGGGAGAAGGGAGTGTATTCACACGGTCCTTCCCTGGATTATCGGGCCACCTATGATACAGGTGAATTTAATGGAGCAGTGCTCCCCAGTTACAGTGTTCCATAGCAGTATGAAGCAGTTAAGGAATAATGCAAATACAGTCCAAATCATTAAGAGGAAGCAAGGCTGATATATATCAGCAATACGGCCTCCATTTGTTTAATATGCTTGATTTAGTATGGGTCATGCACGAAGATCAATAAATAAATAAAACCCATTATTCAATCTTATTTAGTAAACTAAGGTAAAGTGTATTATGGAATCCTTGCAGTCATCTCAAGATCGAGAGTTAAAAACCATGGATACTCAAGCAAAATAAGAAAAGCTAAAACAGGAGAAACAGAGAAATGCACATATATGGCAAAACCAATAGTGTCATGCAAGATACAGCTAAAATGCCTAGTTACATTTTTATCTACCACAATACCAGATGTGCAATAGCAAAATGACTGCATCATAAACCATAATAACTATATGATGCCCCTACAACTGAGTTAAGGTTTCTGTGAGTATGTAGCCATTTCCATATATTACCATGTTAGCATTTACGTTTAACCCAATTAATTTCTTGTATTAAAATGCACGGAGAAGCACATATGTATCTTACTGAATTGTGTCTTAAACCTATTTACAATTTGGTCTGTCTATATGCCAATCAAATGCATCAACACAAGATTCACTGATCAACTTGAGTCCAAAAGTACAAACCTCAAAACAAATTTAGTGTTTTCTGTCTTGCCAGCTCCCGATTCTCCAGAGACTATGATGGACTGACTCATCTTGAGCACTTTCATGTCACGGAATGCTTTATCAGCTTAAAAAGAAGAATACATAAAACATAACAAAAATGAGTATTTGGGAGAATTGCAAACATGAAGTTAAGCTACAAAGAAAATGTAACGTTTTCAGGAATAAAAAGTACATCTTTACAACTGAGTGCATTGCAACTAATTAAAGTCTGTTTCTCCTTAATTTATATTATAGCTGCTCACTCTCCAACACCAACATGTAAGAGCTTAAAGTCTTTGAAAACAAAGACCTACTCAACTATATGCAGGACAAAATAAACCAGACACAACTACATAGTACTAAATCTCTTGAGCTAAGTGTATTTACAAAATAGTAAACAATTTTACTTTAATATGTTTTTTAAGAGGAAACTTTCTGTTGTACTTCCTAACATCTGAGGCAAAGCAACTTGGAAAAACACGGGTTTCTTGTTATGTAACAGGTACTAAAACCCAGCTATTTATACTTTTGATTACAAAACAAAATTCAACACAGCAAGAAGACTTTTAGCAAGTCAAATGTTGATATTCCAGATATTTTTTCCTTAAAAAAAAGTGACTGAAACCAGGTTTATCCCATTAAAAATATTTAAGTGCACTTTCTGCCTATAACACAAGCACATAAAAAGAAACAGTGCATGTGCTTGGCAACATAATAAAAGAACAAAGGAAATCACTACACTGAAAGTGCCAGTCATAATTATGTCATCCTTCACTTGTAAAATCTAAAATTTTTTATTTCTTTTTTAATGGCTATACATTATATTTAAACTGCTTAGACATAAAACACTGGAGGTGCAAAATAATCATAGCAGGGTCGCCAGGGTTGCTAATTTCCAAGTTCTTCAAACTGCCTATCAGTAATGAAAAGATTTGCAATTTCAGCAATCAGTGTTTATATTTGATAATACATGTTACACATGGCAATTTACAGATAACTGCAAAGTATTTAATGTTTGATTTGTCAAAAAAAAACCCCAAAAACGGGCTCTATACATACCAATAGCAAAAACATGTGGTGGCAATGTTCCAAGTGATTTACCCTGGTATTTTTTAATAGTTTCTGAAGAATAAAACTTAGGTATATCAAAATACGGATTCACTGCAATAAGAATGTTGGCTACATAGGTCTGTAAAAAAAAAAAAAAAAAAAACACAAACCAACAATTAACAGCACAGCATTAGCTCTTATCTAATCAAGTAGTTAACAACAACAATTTTCTATTACTGTCGAAGACTATGGCCCAAGTATAACAATTACATTTTGAATTCCCTCCAGCTAATGCAGACATAAGAAAGGATTTATTTTCAGTGTTCCTCTAATTATCTTCTCAGGACTTCTGTGAAATTCTCTCAGGAGAATTTCCTAGCCA
Source organism: Buceros rhinoceros silvestris (assembly GCF_000710305.1). Classification (NCBI taxonomy): domain Eukaryota; kingdom Metazoa; phylum Chordata; class Aves; order Bucerotiformes; family Bucerotidae; genus Buceros; species Buceros rhinoceros. The sequence continues at coordinate 19,466 of NW_010431430.1, forward strand.
CTGAGCTGTGGAGTATGTCCTGAATTTGACCTTTCTTCCAATAGCTTTTTAAATTATTTCCTATTGTCCAAGTTTCTGGATCAAAGATAGGACACCACATCCTCCTCCTCAAAAGTGAATAAACTAAGCTCCTGGCTAGCGTAACACATTCTCCTCCAGTGAGGATTATAACTTTTCAATATCTAATGGAAGCAACTCAGAAGGAAGGGGGGACAGGGTGCTGGCTGGGGAA
>NW_010431430.1:19788-51463 GCF_000710305.1 Buceros rhinoceros silvestris
CAGCAGGAAGGGGGGACAGGATGCTGCCTGGGAACGCGCTCCAGCCAGGCAATAAAAGCATTCAGCCGAAAGAAATTAGCTATGGCTGCTTCGACAGCGAGAAATACAGAATGCAAATGTTCTCTCACAGAGAACGAATTTGAGAAGAATTGCAAACCAAGGCTGCTTTTTATCTTTCCATAGGATAATGAAGACTGAAGATAAGTTTCTTTAAGGTTTCTGAAAAAAACTTTCATAGCTTGGTTATAATGGCCAGATTACATACAAGGAAGAACAGATGACTGAATCACAGAAAAAACCAGATTTGCAGGAAAAATTCTGAAGAACATCAGATAAACCTTCAGCTCAAGTAATTTATTTGGTTTGTTGTTACTTAGCATATCCCTAGACAACTGAAATTTGGACACTATTGTCATACGTTGATAGAAGGCTGGATCACAAACACTATATTAATTTTCTTAGATGTTCCTATTTCAGCATTTTTTTCCTTCAGATAAATAATTTCTTCAAGAGCTGCAAGCACACTATGAGTTTTCTTTATAGTAACAAGACAAATATTGTTAGCCAGCATTAAACCAAAAGCAATAAAAATTGTTGATTTAATCTGTATCTGAAAGTTACATGGGAAATTGAACTTTTTTTTTCTTTTCTTTCCAGAAAATACATCCACTCAGAACAATGTATTAGTAGTAGTATTTTTACAATGAAGAAAGGCTTTATGAGCCTAAATACTATTCTACCACATAATCTGTTCAGATTTAGAATTTTACTTCCTTGGAGTTACTTTGTTTGGGTTGGAGTTACTGAGTGTAACTTGGAGTTACTTTGTTGTTGGGTTTTTTAATTTTTTTCCAGGACAATATTCAAATAAACATTCTTATTTATTTTAAAGGTGGTGCTTGATCTTGTGCTATAAAGAATTTATAGCTATCTAAAGTCAACTGCAAAGGAAAACACATATACTTTCTCTTTATATTTATTTTAAAAGGTTTAAGTCTAAATTCATTTTAGAACAGTATGCTAACACAGAATTTTATTATTTTAACACAAACAGTTAAAAAAGTATGTCAAACTGTTTTGTATTATTGCTAGTGAGCTTTCTATCAGGAAAAAAAAATAGGAAAAGAAATAAAACTCTAATCTTTCTTCTATTTCACAGCTGTCAGTGCCCAGGCAGATGGCAAGGACAAAATGTAATTTAGTCAGAATTCATTAAGCACAATTAGGCAATTTGATAGCAATATAAAAGATTAAGATGGACATCTGAGCTAGGAGGTGTCGAAGACGGCACCTGTTTGCTTCGTTCAAAAATAATGAAGAAAGAAAACCATCTTCGTTAACAGCTACTCTACTGGCAAAGCACGTTACCTGAAGGAACAGACCTTTGTGATACAACGCTCTGCTATGGTTGCACATAAACAGTCATTTAGAGAAAAATCTATTGCTCCGCCTGGTAAAAATTAGCTAACATTAAAGTGATTCAGATCTCAAACAATGTAAAAAAAAAAAAAAAAAAAAAAAAAAAAAAAAAAAAAAAAAAAAAAATCGAAACAAACAAACCAAAAACCAAAACGCCTAAATCCTAACCTTCCAATGTTACCATTTCTCTTTAGTTTCTGTTACGGGGGAAAAAAAGAGAATTGGAAACATTTGTTTTGTTGATTTTTTGAAGGACATTTATCATTAGACTGGTTGTAGTGATGATTTATGTAGTGATAATACTTACATAAATTCTGTCCTTACTGTACCGAACTTTGATATTGTGAAGGAGAGTGGCCTCATTTAAATACATAAGGGAACCTGCAAGTAAAAAACAATCATACATCATTAAGAGCTCAGGACTACCTTTGCACACAGACAAAAAACCGAATCCTAGGATTAACGAGAATCTTACTTCCTCTCTTTAGTTTAATCCTATCAATCATTTCTTTATAATGTTTGGAAGCAGAACTGCTGACTCAGTATACAGATCGAAAACCATAGACGTGCCGTATACTGTACAACTGGAGTTACAGAAAGATGCTGAATAAAAAGTCAGACTCCAGGATTTTCAGTACAGGCCCTGCTCAGTGTAAGCTTCCTTTTACCAGCCTCAAAGAAACACAGTATATCTTCACCCATGCTCGCCCACGAGCACAGAAACTGGCGCCTACCCAAATCCCTAACACCGACCATTTCCTTCCTTCAAGCTGCCCTCTCCAATCTCAGCCTCAGTGTCCCCAGGATAATGCCACCTAACTGACGTTTAGAATATCTACTGGCTCCTAGTGATTTTTAGATGTTTATACCCACCGATTCAATTGGGAAATACCATCTAGAGGTGACAGCAGGCATCACTGCAACACCAGGCACCACTGCAACCTTTGTGTATCGATTCTGAATTCCGTTGCCACTAGGTAGTATATTTTTCTCCTTAGCTTGTTACTATAAAATAACCAAACCAACTCTGCTGAAATATAACAAGGTGGTGACTCCAGGCAGTGAGCGGGCATCCACAGAAAGCTTCAGACTGTACGGGTTCACATTCTGTCAAAGCTGGTCCTTGTTTTCAGCTATAAAGCACTGGAAAGTGTTAGCAACCTTAATTACAGAGGTCATTATCAGTTGCCATTGTAACAATACTAAAAACATTATCCCTAAACCAGCTGAGGGCAGCGCTCATTACACAGCCTCCATTTTCAAATACACTCAATCCTCTTTTTTCTTACTGCTTAAAATTCAAGTGCACAACACTATTCTGTCCTGTTACAACTGACTGACTACCATACCAGTAAACCTTACAGTATCAGCACCACTTTAAAAGTTGTATACATCTGACTGCTGTTGATGGAGGGTGCCTGTAATGGTAACTGCTAACCTACAACTCACACAAGGGCCACATATGCACCTCTGATCTATGACCCACAAAGTTGTTTCTCAAGTTGGCCTGATGCCCCTTCTCATGGGCTCCAGCAGAGAAAAATGTATCCCAACCTATTACGCACATGTGTGTGCAAGAAGGGGTGCATGGTCTTACAACCTGAAGTCAACCTGCCCAGTCACCTTGACCTGCAAAGATGCCTGAAGTTCAGTAAGCAGCTCTTAACATCTCTTTCAGTGTTCCTCCTGCTGCCCAAAAGATACTGGAAAGGATAATGGGAGCACCTGTGTTATCTTTTGTCATCCTTTACCCTTCCTTCCACAGTGGACTGAGGAGTGGCTCTGCCTTCCACCACCTTCTCCAGGCCGGCCTGAAGCAAAGGCAAGTTTAGCCTTCGTCTGGCTTGTGTAGCTCCACTGAGTAACAGCCTTTCCTTCCGTTATATGATTAAACGCAGCTTTACTTTAAATGGTTGGAATCATTCACGTTTCTCAAAGGACCTTCAAGTTTCTGGATTGATTAGGAAAAACCATCTTCCTCCACAAAATCCCTTGCATGCACATCCTTCTGTTGGTGGAGATACACAAGGCATGCTTCAGCTTTATGCTAAGCAAAATCTTCCTCTGGATCACAGCAGCCTTGAAATTGGGCCTGTGCATGATACCTTCAAGAAGCGGCAGGCAGGTCCCAATCACTATGGCTCCTCCCCTGCCAGCCCAGCAGACCTACTCTGTGCACCACATGCACAGTCACTGGTACACGCAGCAACTGAACACAGGCACCCAGCACTGCTCTGCAGGACTTCTCCTCCTTCCCTCCCCAGATGCATTCAGTCCACACAGATGAGAAAATGGTGCTGGGACCACAGATTGCAGGTCTGCCTCCACAGACCTCTTTCCACCTTCATCTCTTTTAATGAGGTCACCTCAAGAGAAAGACATTAAAAGGAAATGGGCCAGAAACAGAAACTTCTGCTTGTTCTAATGAAAGCAAAAATCTCCTTCTCTCCTTGTGTATGCCTGGGGGGAGGGGCAAGATGTTAACTTTGGAAGTTTATTAATTTTTTACGTCACTTGAATTCTCAGCATCAAGCTGAGAAAGTACTATACGGTAATTGACTACATACACTTAAAGAAACAATCACCTTCCTTGACTATATCTTCAAACCTCTCAGGGTTTGCAGGATGCTTTACATGAAACAGTCATTAGTTAAACATCCCAATAAAAACTTGGTAATTACCTAAACAACAAGGAATCCCCGTCCCCAGTACACTCTTTGCAAGTCCTTGTTAAAGCAATGATACCTGCAGACTGGGATAGTGGGAGCTTGCTCCCCGAGGAAACGTCACAGCCTTCACTCAAGACATGCAAACTAAGGCTTACATCAGCAACTTTGAAATGCATTTTCTTTAGATTAAATCCTTTAAAAGAGGCATCCATATCCAGAGGCAAAAGAAGTCACTAGAGAGAGAATTCTGAATATGGCTCACACCTAAATATAAGCAGTGTATACACATGCATGTAGTAGTCCACATATTTACTTATACACACATCTGGAGCTCACAGAAGTGAAGTCAGGCACTAAAAGCTAGGAAATATCAAGGTAAAACTTACTCATATTGGCTCTCCTGTGCACACAATGAAACAGGGTTTGTATGGGAAATATCTTCATCAAGTAACTGCAAGTCTCTGCATCCCTGCCCCCTTCATTTGTTTTTAAATTGTTTCACTCCAGAAATAATAATTTTAAAATAATATTTTTCTTGGCCATAGAAAAAAATAAGTATTTCACTTTTGGTGATGACCACCCAAAATCGAGTGGCGTTTGAAGGAGACAGAAGAGGAATGTGAAATCACATACACAAAAAAAAAAGGTAGTAAGTGCTTTATCTTTGTACTGTTTGCAATATTTACTGAAAATTCACATCCGAAGAAGGGCTAGATTCTTAAAAAGGTATCTCTTGCAGCCAATGCATTTGGGATATGGAAGACAAAGGCTCCAAAAAAGCAATACTTCAGCAAATTACTTCCTAGAAGGGAGTTAATCACTAAAGCATGGGTTGGAATGGTTAAGTGTATTAACTGGTAACTAGTATTAACTATCTTTCAGGATTTTTCAGAACAGTATTACAAGGAGAGACTGAGAGCACTCAGTATTTTATGAAGTTTCTTCCTAAAGATCAATGATGCTCAGCACAGACACTCTCTGACAGAGAAGGAAAATGAACTTGCGTTTCACATATCCTGGAGATAAACCACAACTATTGAACAAAAAGTGAGAATACATTAGAAAGGCCTCAAACCAATGTTTAATACAGAAAGGATTACTGGACAGCTTGGTTCCACCTGTAACGACACTGCACTAAGCCAGATCATAACCCTCAGGTCGCACCTTCTTGTCCCTTATGGAGCAGCTCTAACAGCTGTGTTTCCTGTCACGGAAACCTTTATTCCAAAACAGGAATTGACTAAACCACTTTCAAAGTCCTAGCCTCTATTTTAAATGAAGAACAATAGAAAATACTTTTGCCCACCATTTACAAAGTTACCAGCATTTTCACCAACCAGCAAACACTATAGGAAACACTTAAAAGAATTCCCTTCATCAGGTTTTCAAGACAGGACAGTCTCTGTGATTTGCTCACACAGAGCACCAGCAGCAAAATATTTCTTTAACTGTTTTCTAAAAGCTGATGTCAGTGGATGCCAGTGCTCAGTGTTCTCCGTCCTCTCTCCCCTATCCCCAGATCTGAATACCATATTTGCTTCCATACATCTAACCATAAAATATTTAACAAAATAAAAGCCCTACAGATGAACACTGCAATTTGTAACACCAGTTCACCTCCAGCTGCAGTCCTGTATCCAATTCCCTATAACCTATTTCTTTTTCCAATGATCCAGTAATCTGGATCTGTTTTTTCCCCACAGATCCAGATTACTGCCTCCAGTTTGTGGAAGATTATCTTAAAATTTATTTTCAATTACCTGTACTTCCACAGGAATGCTATCTGAGAAACAGGTTACATATATGAAAATACTGCTGTTAAAGCACCTAATTCTTTTGCTGCTCTATAAAAGATGGAGTTAACTCGCATAATGCTGAATGCAGTTGATCCTGATGCAGTTAGGTGACATGCGTTATGTATATGAAGTTGGGTAATAGTTAGTTGTACATGGAAATAACACAACTACGACTTCTTCTAAAGTGTTCAACTGAAAACTAAACAACACAATAAATGATGTTTAAAATGGGCTTAAGAAGTTTAAACGACAATAGAGATCATATGTAAATTCAAGCAATGAAACACCACAAAGACTACAAGGAAGAAACAGGAAGCTTGTAAGGAAACAATATTCTTTTCTCTACAGATTTTTTTTCAAACGCGTATTTTTAAAGTCATAACTTACAATTATCTTCTACATCCTTTTTGCTGTCCTCTTCCGCAGGAAACACTTGATTGATAGGAGCATGGAAAGTCTGATGAAAAATATTAATATTGTCAGAATTCCATAAAAATAGAAATATAGTTCGAAGATGTCTGTTGAGATGATACAAGTGAGTGCATTGTAATTGTGGATGGCTTAAAACAAAGCTGCCAGCTTTATATTTCAGCATTGGAAACTTTACTGTGCTACTAGATGCAGACAGGAGTTGCTGCATTTACATTACTACACTACAGTACAAAAATGCAGTCACTGTAATATACTTTCTTGTCAACATTTGATGCCCATTTCCAAAACGGCATGCAATATTGTGTAATATAAAAAATAAGGACAAAAAAAAAGTACAGCAAAGGGAACAGCATTGTAAAAGACACATAACTTCTTCAGTTATGTTAAGAGGCACAAAGAATAAAAAACCAAATTATTAGTTCAGTTGAAGGACTGGGCTGTCATATTATCATATGCAGTTTTAAAACTTTCCTACTTAAAATATAATATGTTCAATACATAACATCTCTGTATCCCCAAATACTGTAGCTTTGATTATTGCTTGGGTTTTATTTTTTACCTTCAATAAATCAATACTAAAGTAAAATAAGGCCTTTCCTTAACCCCTGTGTTCTGGTTATACAAAACAGGCATTTATCAACCGGAAAAATTCACAACAAAAGCAACTTCATTTCTTCTTTATTCTCCAAAAATCATTATTTATATTGTGCTAAAAAGGAAGGAAAAACACCCTAGCGCACACACATTACAGCATCTGCACAAAACTACCTATTGTAAGAGGTAGGTTTTTAATCATACTTTCTAGTTTACCGTAGTAATAGCTTATTTGAGCTACCTATGAATGAACAAAAACCCTGTTGTACCAATTAAACACGATAGCTGCCACGCTGCGGCAGGCACAGTCTCCTTTTCCCGGTGGAAATGGAGACAAGAAGTCTAGTCTAATATTTGAAAAGGCAACCGACTGGATCTAAAGAATGACCTTAATAAACAAACATGTTTGCTTGTTTAACATTGTACTCAGCAAGACAGTTCCACGAGAAACATTGCACATGGAAGTTTAGGATAAAGATGGCAACTTGCTCCAGCCCTGCTTTAGCACACCAGACACAATATGTGAACTCTTGTAGCTTACAGTATCATGAAGGGCCACAAATTCCAAATCCCTTCACAGTTAGAAATGTCTTGGAGCAGAATTAATTGCTGCCAGTCAGAAAGCAGTAGGTCTACGATATCCTTTCCCTTCAAAGTTATCATAAAGTATGCAATTTATAGCCATAATAAATTCTATTTTTGTCATCCCTTTATCAGGATCTAAGGCAGAAAAATAGGCACAAGAAGCTTTATTAAGGGAAATGGAGCTGCTCGGTGACACTGGAACATCTGAACATCCGAACATCCATCAGAACAACTTACTCCAAAATATTCTTTATCAGAGCATGGAGGACATGAATGTCTTCACCCATCTCAGAAAGCTGCCAGCTGCTATTCAGAGTTTTAACAGCGGAGAGATCTGCCCCCCTTTCCTCCCTCTCACAATGTTGCAGTTAGAACATATTATCGCAATAAATCTCTGCAAGTTTGTCAATGATAAAAGTGTATCTCATTGAGTAAAGAGGTATTTGAACACAAAAGTTTCCCATGTAATCAGTCCCCTGTGCATGGAACAGCAGAAAAGTTTAAAGAGAATATGACTGGCTTCACGAAAATCTAACTTCACCTCTTGTTCTTGTCTCTGATGTGTTACACAAGTTTAACTACTAACAAATACAGAAAATTTTTTCACATGAGAGAATGAACACGATACCCAGCTATTCTGTTACACTCTTCACAGATCTCTGTACTTAACATTTCATGGACCTAAAGCCAGCCATACCAGACCTATCCGATGAGGAAGAGCTTTTTCACTGTCCTCACCACTCAGCCTTCTGATTCAAGATGAATTTCAATTAAAAAAAAAAAAAAAAAAAAAATTCATGCTATAATATGTCCTCCATTTTTTCACTCTAATGTGAATTGTGAATTAATTCCTAGAATATTTCAGAAGTGATGAAACAAATAAGCAGTAAGAAGACATCTGAAAAGAATTCATGCTATAATATGTCCTCCATTTTTTCACTCTAATGTGAATTGTGAATTAATTCCTAGAATATTTCAGAAGTGATGAAACAAATAAGCAGTAAGAAGACATCTGAAAACTGATGTGTTTCTGTTGGACTTGTCTAGATCACAACATGAAGCCTAGTTTCAACTATATCAACAAAGAATTTCACTCCTATATGTCACAGGTAGACTACTGCTTTACATAAGGTGATTACTTGTTATGTAGGTAAATACGCCAGCTAGGTGTGCAGAGCTCTGAGTATTGGCAATTACTATTAAAGCCTAATATACTAAAATAGGAAAATGGGCAAGCTATCTCAGATCTATAAATAAAAAAATATCCAAATAAATTCTTTACTATGTTAGCCCATTTTTTTCTTTTTTAAAATACATTTATTGTAAGGAGAAAACACTTCAGCCATTTGGTAGAAGATTTCTGCATTAAGACATAGCTCAAGACAAACTTGTTCTAAGAAAATGGAAAGAGTATTAATCTTATAAGACACTGAAATGGTCTCAGGAGGCAAACCAGAAGGTTTGGGGTGTTCTGTAGGGAGTTTTTCCTCTTTGTAATGAAGCAGCCCCTGAAATCCAATGGCAATCTTAACTATTCTCCCAGAAACTAGATGAGTGAAAAAAGATATCTTTCCATTCAAGCAGGATCTTCTTTCTACCATGTAATTCAATACGTAACCATGCCTCCCTTTATACCTAACAGATACAGACAGGAGACATCCCTATTCTCATCTGTATTTCACAAGCCAATCTAAAGCAGTATGAGTGGTGTGTAAGACAGACAGGAACATCTCATTCGCGCAAGCAAGCTGCACTCACTATTAAAAAAAAAATCCTTAGCTTGAAACACTGACCTTTGCACATACTGATCCTTACTTTCAAAGTACATTTATTCATTTATACTTAGCCCGGAAAAATACCTTTCTGGTTATTCACAGCATACCAGAGCAGGTGCCCCATAAAGCCCTCCATGACCCTTCAGAACTGCGGCAGAGCTGTCAGGTGCCTCTGCGCTGATGGCAGGAGGGGTTTCAGTGAGTGCCTGCAGCACCGCACACCTTTCCAGTGACTGCCAGAAACTCATTACTGCTGATGCTCTAAAAAATGCTTGCCCCTCATTCCTCAGTGCCACAAGGGTCCCAAGAAGGCATCTCAGGGTGCCAGTCCCTCTGGGGCATCTCTTCCTACTCACTGCTCTTAGATTTACCTTCTCCAGAAAAAGAGTAAATTCCCTCTTTAGCAATTTCACTGTCATCTGCCTTCTCCCTGTTACTGCATCAAACAACACAACAAAATAAGATACACACAACAGGATCTGAGGTTGGGATTCCCAGTAAACTCAGAAAAGTACATTCCAAGTAGAAGTGTAAGTTTAACAGCTGGCTGCCTTTCTACCCACTTCCTTCCTTGTACACCAGTGTGAGACTGCTGTAGGGCCACGGGTCCTGTTCAGAGCCCATTCTCAGAGCAGTGCTAGAGCCCTAGGTGGGATCACGCTCGTTAATAAGCCACTCCACAGTTTCTTTGTGATCTAGTTTTCAGGGAGTAGCTCCCATCGTGTAACACATGCATGCTCAGTCCTGATAACACACTCCTGCAGCCTGGATTACTCTTCCTTGTACAGTTCAGGCTGGGTGACTCAGATCCCCACCTCTCTCTACACAGGCAGCTTCCACACAGAAATGTAAATACTGTTGTTAACTCTGTATGGGCTGTGGTACCCAAAACTGCTACTGCCGGTTTATAAGTAAATTGGTGTGTGGGCCAACTAGTTTCAGCCAGTCTGGACTGGGTAACTTGGTTTCATCATACAAAGCAATCTAGGCCACGCTGGCCTCAGCTCCTCCATCCTCCTGCCACTGCTTGCTGCTGTCCTGAAAACTTTCCATATCTTCATTCTTAAGGTGGATCAGTTCCCTGACCTCATTTGCTGTGTCATGCACAGCTTGGTGGGCAGAGCTGAAAGGGTGCCGCTCTGCAACACCAGAACTAGCTGCATGTGGGAAAGGAAGAGAGGGAAAATGTTAAGACATCATAAAACTGCTGCCTTGTAGCATTTATTGCAGCTATTAACAATACATTTTAATTAACCATTAAGTGGTATAAAAGGCAATAATCAAACACATGCATACACATTTCCTTCTCTACCTGTGATCTCTGCTAAGCTACCAGTGCCCACAGAGAATACATATGACATGTTAACGACCCAAATTAAAAAATAATAAGTTACACTGCCTAGATATGTTTACAAGATCAGGTTACTCCTCTCTCTGTACTTATCATGGGCAACTCTGGAGCTGCTGGATCACTCTTTCCTATCAAAGAACACTTTTGAACTATAATTTTAAGTAAACAAAGTTGATAATAATGGGTATCAATGCTGACTATTTCAAATAAACAATCTAAGCACACAAGAACAGAGTCTTATTAAAAAGACAAAAAGCAATGAGAAAATTTCACTATAAAAAGAAATCAATGACACCTTGAAAAGACTAAGAAGATAATCAAGAAAATGCTTTACTTCATCTCCACCTTAATATAAGGAAGTTTGATAATTAGAAATACAGGACCATAATCTGCATGGTATTTAACCAGTGAAGTTTGTTATCTTAAATGAATGAATATTAGGCCCTTAACTGAACTGCTTAATTCAAGAAAACAGCCAAGAGCTGAATAACAAACTTTCTAGACAAAAGAGATTGATTGTCATGAACCATGAAGCAAAATATTTGTATTTTAGGATCATTTTTTGTTTTCACAACAACAAATATATATATATATGCTCTCTGAAAGGAGCATAAGTTAGAAATAATTAGCAACTCAGAAATCTCTGTATTGCCTGCTTATGTTTCAATATACAGACTTTCGCTCTCTATCAGATCAGAACCATTTGGGGATATAAACAGAAATAGCAGTGGGTGTCAAAATAATTTAAGTCAGTTAAAGACTACTTAGCTATTGTTTTGGAACATTTAATACTCTTGTCTGAATAATCTTGCTCTTCCCCAGACCAAAGAATGCATACTACCAACTAACATACAGACCTTATCTCTCACACAAAAATCAGACCTTACACGCTTTATATTTCTAAGGAAAACAAAATCAATTTCCTCTCCAAGACACAGAAAAAAAGAAACATTCCCCCAAAAGGAAGGACTGCTGCATAACCTTTTGTCCTGTAACAAAGCACTCTCTACTATTGCTGACGTGGAGAAAGAAGTTACGAAAACATTTTGTCTTTTCCGTACCTGAAGATAGAGAAAACTGCTAGAAAGGGCACATATCACATATTCACAAAGACGAAAGTCACAGCTTTTAGAACAGTGTCTGATCTTGTTCCAGCTAGTAAATACCAGGATGCTGACTATATGAAATAGGATAATTGACAGATAGATAGATATAAGGTGCTTCCTGTAAAAACTGACATTTAATTACGACATACTTAATCTGAATGATGTCATGATAAATGAAGCAGTTGGATTACATTAATCAGGATGAATTAGGACTTTAAAGTTACATTTGTTTTGCCTTTAATTTGATGTAGAAATTCCATAGGACTTGTGTTGGACTCGTTACTTCTCAAGGTATTTGAGGTAAGAGGATTCATCTCTCAATCTTCATTAGTCTAACAGCAAGGTGTCTAAGTCAGAGCCTAGCACACCCCTGTAAAACACTCTCTATGCATGCAGGGGAAAATAGAAAAGCTACTCTCAACAGCAGTCTCTTAACCAGCCTCTGATTTAGAAAAATAAAATGTACAGTACTGAATCAAATGTCTACAGAGATTCAATCCTTTCACAAACATATAAATGACAGAAAGCCTGCACTTCTTATCAGTGGGATTTTTCATTTACAATGCAAGCTAGAGCTAAACAAAGATCTGTAGCCAAGCTGTGAAAAGAAAACTAATTTTCCACTCCTTTAGGCTGCATATGTAATTGTAGATTTGGCAAAGATATGACTTATGTATAAAATAGTTTTTCTAAAGTTTTTCTCTGTTCCTTTGTTTGTGAGACACTTACCTTGCCTTTCTGATTCAAAGGTTCAATAGTTAAGTTGTCAGGGCCAATGTCCACAATCATCCCCATCTGAAACCCATCAGTTGGGTGTGGAGCCCAAACAGGCTTCCCGTCCTCCATTGTGGAATCTATCCAGTATTTCCTGTAAGAAAAAGAAAAAAAAAATTGTATACAAATTTAATAAACTATCAGGATTCACTATACAGACTTCAGTTTATTATGTTTATTCCTATTATTCAGTGTGGAAGGAGCCAGCCTGCAGACCCGAATTAGCCTGTTGGGATAAGATTCTTCCAGCCTTTTCTCCAACCTGTGATGCTTTGCTTACAGAGGACACTCTCGGACTTGAGTATGTAGAAGATTCAAGAACACATCAGTTTTGTGGAGGGTCTACAGCTGCTCCCTGCAGTTCTTTCCCCAATTTCCCTAACCAAAAAGGGAGCCTAACTCATGGTCAGAACAGAAGTACAAGACAGATTTGAAGCTAAGACTGTACTAGGAGTGTGTAAATACACATGTATAGACAAAAATATATACAAACACATATGTATGCAGTGCGTCACATGACTAAAGGATACTTGTCTGTACATGATTTGGTGTACAAATACTTGAAAATACTTGCATTTCTGTAACGGGCCTACGTCAAGGCACAGGAGCAGAAATCCAGTCTCTTGTCATTTGAGACGAATGACCATGCTCACTCTTTCACGTGGGTGGGCATATGGCTTTTAAATAATCCATGAACATATTTGGTCACAATTGATTTACCATACTATAAGCCTCTGAGAGACTGACTTCTGATACTGTAACATTACAACTCTGCCTCTTAAGGAATATCAACTTAACTTTCTATAAAAATTTGGTTTGAGAAATGTTTCAGAGGAATTTATGATGTGCAGGAGAAATAGATGCAAAGGCCAACACATTCAAACCTTAGGGTCCTCAAGTTATGTAGCTAAACAAGCTCCAGATTAAAAGCAGTATTTGATTGCATGCAGTGCTCATTGAGCTAACCAGGAAAGTTGCCAGGACCGTCACACTCTGAATGGCTAATGGTGCCATTTTAAATACGCTGAATTAGTCCTTTAAAAAAAAAAAAAAAAAAGCAGCACCAAAAAATACCACACACCCAAAAAAAACCCAACACCTACTTTGTAGTTCTTATCCTAGTAAGAACAGAGAGTCCACACAACTTGAAAGACTCACTTCTCCTGGACATTTCTTACTCCCCTCCAAAATTCATTCACATACTAAACTGACAGGATTTAATGATTCCAAAACTTGTAAAAAGTATCTCGTATCACCAAGGTGTAACTTGCCTCTCTCAGTATGAACATAACAATCTTGCCAAGCAGCAGAGAAAACACTTGACAGCAAACTCCAAGATGCCGTAAGCTAGGAAACATGTCCCACATTTTTCTTTTCCCACATCTGAAGGAAAAGGGAGCTCCAAAATTTCTCACAGCCAAAGAAGCCTGCAGACTCCTTTGCCATAAACAGCAGCAAGGAGAAAGAGTCATTAGCCCACCAGAAAGCTGTACAACCACAAGCAGAAAAGGACACTCTTGTTCCACAGAGGATCTGTCAGGACATACTGCATATGACCTGCTTTTTGATGCCTCCAAGGAGTTTAGGAAGGTTTGAACAGTAGAAAAAGCCTTGCTGTGAGCGCTTTGGAATGCTACTGATCTTAGCATCTTATTTGTCAAGGAATGCACCACAGTTTCATGGCGGGTTTTTTGTTGGTGGGGTTTAGGTTTTTTGGGTGGGTTTTTTTTTAACCAGATGTGACCTCTGAGTACAGCTGCCATCATGGGCATAGTTTCTAAACAGCTGAGTTTATTTCTGGATATAAGCAGGCCTTCATTTCTTCACAAGTCTATTATTTGCTTTTAAAATGCTAGTTCAAATTAGTACTTATGTGATATGTCAACAGCCACTAAAGACAAGGCTCTCTCACATCCTGAGTAGCACAGCCAGGGCTCCAGATGTAAGCATGTCGCACTAGAAATAAACTGAAATTACTACCAAAATTTCTGCCAAAAGTTAGAATCCGACCTCCCCAATTAGCATCTGATGGTTTCTGCTCACTGACACAGGCTTTTGCATTCTTACATATTCTTAACCCTACTTTATGCTTTATTAATAAATAATGATAGGGGAGTGCCACGAGCTAAAATACTGTCTCAAAAGACAGAGCCGTGATTGAATTCACCAGGAAATTAATGTTTAAGAAAAATACTTGAGGCTTTGCAAGCATCTAAGAAGCCACTGAGTGAAAGCATCTAAATACAAGTTTAGTAGTTACTGATGGGATAGTTACTCATAATAAATGCAGACTTCTGCCTGAGAAGTGACAAAACCAGTTGTAACATTTTGGTTTTGGCACCTCTCTATCTCCGTCAGTTGGGACTCTGATAGGCACCACATTAAAATTGGATACTGAAACCTATCATGTCATACCTGCTCTACTAGCTATCCCTCCATCTGATATATGCCATTGCCCTTGAGACAGAAGCATGAAGTCTATACCTGAGCTGGCTCTTGAATAGCCGGTTTCCAGCCCTGCATTTTAAGGTAAGCAGAAACAAAAGAAGTTCAAAGTTCAACTACCTCTAGAAAAAGAAAATAGCACTTTTTAAAAACATGAAACCGTATTTTACTGATTAAAATGCACATATTACAGAGTGCCAACTGGGAAAAATTTAACTTTGGATGGAGCACCTTCAAATCATATTTCCCCCATAAAAATACAGCCCTAATCCAATTACAGACCATTCATTACTAGCTATCTGTAGGAACAAACTTCCTTCCTCATGTGCATCCATCTAAATCCAATCTACGTGCAGCAAACTTTACTACACCATTTCTGAAAACTATGAAAGCAAAAAGACTCAGTGTCCAGACTAAAAGGACTAAGGCAACAAGTCTGAGAGCACCGCCACCAAACACAAGGAGTCATCTGAATGATGCTGCCAAAGAAAGGAGGGCAAAAGGAGCCATCTTCCACATTTGTATTTGTATATATGTACTTAACATATATTAAAGATTAAAGTAGTTGATTAGAAGTTGCTAGGTCACTCTGGTCTCCACAATTAAGACTTCTTCAACCAAAGGAGAAAATTCACAAAGCTTACGCTTATAACCAGGAAGTCCCTAGAAAAAGAGACCAAGAATCCCATACTGGAGTTACGTCTCTCACCTGAGCAGGAGAGGGGAAGTAATAAAACAAGCCTTTGTCTGATTTTGGTAAACTTAATAGCTATTCCTTCAAATGTCAGATTTTATATTTTCATAATTGGGAAGCAGTAACAGGCCTTGCCTTAATTATCAGTTACATCATTCAACATGTTCAGCACTGGCTAAACACAAGTAGCCAGCAGTTTACACAACTTGCAAGAAAACTATACTGCTCTCCCCAGATTACGACAGCAAGAAAAACACTCATCAGCTCTAGCTCTTTTTCTTCATTATTATTATTCCCTCTTTTGGAGAATATTTGATGATACTGTTTCTCAAAAAAAATTATATAGATAACACACTGAGTATACGAAACAACTAAGAATTCCTCACTTGAAAGTTGGCACATTATCATCCCATTTAAGTTTACTTAACTTTACTTACTCATTTTAAAAGACTGTAAAACAATTACATTTGATTTTATAGACTACCCAAAACGAAATCAAACAAAGAATTCTAGGAAGGCAAAATACAGCAATGCAATTTTAAACTTGCTACCAGAACCGAGAGGTAGGCATTTACATAATCTGATCCTACTTATTATCCTGTTAACAGTTTACTATACCAAGACACTGTAGTGATTGCTGAATTAACTAAAACAAATGAAAAAATTAAAATTCATTGAACAACTGACAGTATCTCATTAGGTTTGCTAAATCCAAGGAAAATAAACTAGTCAGAATAAGTACAGTATCAAATTATCAAAGTAGAATTACATTGTTTTATATTAAAAAAAAAACTATTACTTAGGAGTTTAAGAGCTGCTCAAAATTCTGCAGATTACACCAGGTGCATGAGAATGCTTTGCAAAAAGTCCTGTGAACACACAGGACAGACCAGACAGAGGAAAAACATCAATACATAGTGGTAGCTTCCAATCAATCAAGTTGTTTTACAACCCTAGTTCATTCTTTAAATGAAACTTCAACAAATCAAAGCTTAGGCAGCATTCCTCACTCTACAACAAGTGACATAACATTTCAAAGGACCTGCAGATACAGTACAGAGATATTTCTTTTTTTAGCTAAATACAAAAGAGTCATAACTGCATTGTTTAACCAAATATTAAACCCATCCAATTTTTTACTTAGTTTTTCAATTTACAACTTCTCTACACCAACTCACTCTAGAATACAGCACAGCATAAAGTTATCTTCAAAACCAATTTGCCTTGAAAACATTAATGCTAGCTTGTTAATTGTCCATACATATTGCAGATGTAAGTAAAGAGTAGTAAGTCACACATCTGCGAACCCCTAGATGAAAAGTTCTTTTAAAAGCTACATGCTCTGGCTGACGGCGACAATTTGAGTACAATAGCTGATGGAATTATTCTCATGGCATGCTCATTTTCTTGTATATTTTCATGTATCAACGTGTTTCCAATCCTGAGCAGCTAGAAACCAATTTCTGTAGTACTTATGCAAGGATCACTCCCTTGTATTTGTATTCACTTTGTATTCAGCATTCAGAGTGTTTACTACGCAAAACATTTTAAAAAATGAAAAGACAAGCCAATCCCTCTGCTTTAAGCATGAGAAGAAATCTAGTTTTCTTTTCTCCACATTAAATGTAGTTAATTCCTAATTACAAAGAAAAATGTTCTGGACCTCAGCAAAGCAAGGCTGCAATGCTCTGTATCCTGTCTCAAACAGCTTCATCTGGAACATCTGTGGTCTCTTTCCACATCCCTCACTATGGGAAACACCTATGAAGAAGTTCTGAAGTTGGAAGGAAAAGATCCAAGTAACTCCACAAACATACCCTTGAAGAACAAATTTTAAAGCTCAGAGGAAGAGGTGTGGTAGAGGCAGGTTTGGCAAAAGACATGTACAGCTTACTCTAAACCATCTCACCTTGCTGCATCTTAACTGCTTCTCAAGCCAATTCACCCCAGCTATGCTCCCTACTCCTGCCTCTTCCCCTCCTGCCCACCTTGAGAAATACTGATCCAGTGCAGAACAGTCTGAGTAACAACTGCTGGGGAAAAAAACCCACATAACTACTTTGTCTGCAAATATTTAGACGGCTGTTGCATCCAAATAAGCTCCTAAAAAAAATTAATTTAAGTCAATTAATGGTAAGAAATTATCTTCACAGTAACTGAATGCTTCATATTTATCACTAATCTGAAAGCTAATCTGAAATGCATTGAGCTGTAGGCAAGAACTCTTCCAGTTTTGAAATATATTTGCTTCATGTTTTTTTCAAACACATGGTGTTTAATCAATTAACACTTTTCTATGTATATGCACCTTTCACAGAACAAAAATGTAGCCCATTAAAGTAGGATGAGATAATTTTAAAAGCTCCTATTGTGGAAAGCTTGTCTAACAAATTCGTACTTTAACTGAACAAACTTCTTAAAAGGATGAGTTTCTTTCCACTGTTTAGTAAGTGCCAAGAGACTTGGTACTGCCCAAGAAACAAAAATAAATAGAAACAGCCAAGAAAATCTGCCACTGAAGGTTACAGCAAAAAGTTCAAGAAAGCAGGATTTGGGCAATCACAAAAAAAAGCACACCAAGTTTGTGGGTGTGGAGAAAGAAGGAAGTCCACAAGAGGATCCAGCGACAGAAAAAGATCCCCTGTTGCACACCAGCAGAGACAGCAAACACTGCAAATCTGCACTCTCATGAATGGTATTGTGTGAGCAGATGACTAGGAATGGAGGAGACAGAAGGTTGAAAGAGACTTAGCAAAGGAAGACAGCAACACACGTTTTATATTACCTAGCAGAATGGCATTGGCTCATATTAAATCCTAAGGTAATCACAACTGCATTTGCACTTGACAGGACGTACTTCCATGAATAATGACCAGGGCATATACGAAGGGAAAAAATGAAAAGCTGATTTCTATAAACCCAAAAGAACAAATTGAAGGGAACAAGCAGCTTCTATCTTCATCAATACCAGGAGATTTAGTTCTCAGCAAGCTGTAGTATGGAAACATTTGCTTAGACCTTTAAAAGAAAAAACTATCATATAAAGCTTTGTGTGGCAACTCAAAAATAGTTACAGTTGTTCTAGCTTCAAAAATTTCAAATCTACCAAAAGGCAACATCTCACTTTTACTAAACTTAACCAAAACTGCTAGCTGCAAAATCCTTGGCAGAAAGTTTTCCTATCTGTCAACAACAGGGTGTGCAGCAGCAAGTGCTTGCGGGGGAAGCTTTCCAGCGGACTCTGCCCAACCGGGCTTACTGTTCTTTTGGAAATGCACCCCTCATCAGACTCTGTGAGCACCGAAGATCTTTGTGGCACCTGATGTCACTGTGCCCTCCACATGCAACTGTGTCCACCTGCGCTCCACACAGCAAGTACTGACTGGATCTGTTGAGATGCGGCTTACGCAGTATCATCTTGCCACAGTAACAGTTCAAAACGAGAACAGAACAAAAAACAACCAAACCAAATCCTCTACACCATGAAAGCCAGGCTGGAACAGCTCTTACCTGCAGCAACATTGTTCTAGTTAATCACTTAATAAAATCCTAGCTAGTTATAAAATGCTGTCGAACTTGAGAATCAATTCTCTTGAGCCACTATTTGTCCAACTGCAAGTGCTGTTACACAAGATCAAGAATGATGAATTTTGTACAACTCTAAGCTTGTAAAATTCTATCTGCAGAGGTTGTGGTCCTCTGACTATGACATTGGAAAATTAAATTCATATTAGGATCATTAAGGTCTGATGATTTCCTCTGTGATTCCTGCTCTTCTGCCAGCTCTTTAAGCTACCGTTCTCTCAAGAACATTGTTCCTATTTTAGTTCCCACTAACAAAATAGAGGTTTCTGTCCCAATTCCTGTTAATTAAAATAACCCGAGTGGAACTTCCTGACAACCCAAGGAGTATGTATGCCAAGGGGATCTGCACAAGCATTTTAAACTAACAGTAAGACCTAAGCCAGTAACAGCAAGATGCAGAAAGAAGAAAAGTAGCAAAACCCAAAAAAGGTCAAATTTCAGCAAGACAAAAAAAAAAAAATTAAAGAACTCCTCAGTTACAGTCTGGACACTACTTCAGAAGCACTACAAACCAGAAATGAGGACCAGAAAAAACAGAAGAAAACCAGTATCTCTAAGAGACAGTTCACTTAACTATTTCAGACTGTGCAAGTCAGCCCTAGTGAAATCAGAGGGCAGTGAGAGGGGAAGAAAGGAAGTGCAAGGCAGAACTCAGCAAACAGATAAAGGCATCAAAGCAAAATCAAAGGCATCTTCTAAGCCATCTCATGATAAAGTATAAAGAGGATAGAAGCAGACAGATACTCTCTCTGGCAGATCTAGCTGGAGTAGTTCGAGCTAACTCCAGAAGTGAACTCGGGAGTTAACCACCCCCGTAGATGAGAGAGCACACTGTGACACCACTGGTAGCAGTGCTCAAGCACTCAAATCACATTCGATGACCAGCCTCAAGAGGGGCAGGTAACTTCACGCACCTCCAGCTAACACTTTAACAGCGTACTTGTTTACCCCCCTGTGTGCCACATTTTGAAAGTGTAAACAATTTGAAAGTGTAAACTCTCTCTAAGCTAACAAAGTTTAAATTCTCCTCCAGTTATGTCATTTATCAGTCTTTCCCCACCCATCCATCTTCTACATCTCATACTCTCCTACTGTCAAATTAGAGTGCCCTGTTTCCCCACCCAAAGCACCCTGCTGCCAAGCTATTGCTCACCTTCAGGTCACCTAATAAAAGAACTGATGTGTTTATTCTCTTTTAAGACTACGCACTCATGGGTTTCTCATTGAGCTCTGTATAAACATAAAACAAAAACTACCAACTGGCTTCAAGTCTGCTAAACACAAAAGACCTCAGCTCCAGCACAAAAACTAGAAAATCAAATTGTGCAAATGAAAAAAAAAAGAAAAACCCAAAAACCAAAACCACACACGCAGTAAGGTAAGGAAGTCCTTCCTTTGACTCCTAAGTATTTAAAGGAAATGCTATCACTTGTCATAAATACTGGTTTGGTATGTAAATATCTGGTCACTAGCTTCCATTATCTGAATTGCAGAAGCTGCACATTATTATTATAATGAGGACACCGGAATTTTAATCCTCTGTAGAGCATTAAAAATATTGGCTAAAAGCACATCTTGGTGTAAGCAGCAGGGGCCTGTACCAGTTAAAGCAAGCATATATTGCATTTTACATCAGCTTTTACCAAGCTCATTGAGGCCAAGGCACACTGAATACCAGTAATTTATTCTAACTCATATGAACGCGGATAAACACAAGAAAGTTCATTCCCTTACAAGAAAAATCAAGGACATATTCCTAAACACCAATTTAAGGAAAAAAACCCCAAACCAACCAACACCAACAAAAACCCCCCACTTTTGAGTGTTTTTTGAATTTTGGTAATTCAACAACAATTCAAGAAATTTCCACAACTTAACTGATTTTTCAAAAGACTACCTGAAGAAAGCCTACACTAACTAGTGACAATATCATACATTTTGTACTTTTAAATGAGTCATGCTCAGCCCCTGAACTTCAGGCAACCCTACAATTTCAACAGAGAAATTCAAGAGCTGAATCGTAATCTCAAGCCTATCAATAATTTTGTTCTCCCTGGCTGAGCTCATGAATGCTTTAGAAATACCCAGGGACCTCCAGGGAATAATTAATTCGCATCTCCATCCCCTTCCCTGAGCTCAATTGTTGTCAACTTTTGAACTTTAGATAAAGAACCCTCTAGATGCAGTGTAATAGACGAACACTAAGTAAATAAGTAAATGTAAACATAAGCAAGAAAGCAACCTGTACTGACTTTTATTAGTTTGATAAATATATACATGTATAAATAACAGAACAGAGAGACACAATGATTTGTTTTTAAAGGCCAGTAATAAGAAAACTTTGCTAAACGCTACCTCCCAGTACACATCAGAGTGAAAATGAAACTTATATTTCAGAAAAGTAAGAATATATACTGAGCCAGGATCCATATTAAAGGAGAAAATACTAGAAACCGATGACAATCATCAGCAGCAGATTAATGGGTACAATCCAGAACCATTTACTGGCATCCCTCTCTATACAGAAATGATAATTCTTTCAGAGACAGAATTAGTCCTAAAAATGCTTACATTATCTTGTGCCACCTCCTTTTTAAATTCCTCATATCAGTTTGTACAGGTGTAATTCATGGGTGATGGGCTGAAACACAGACAATTCTCTACAGATCATAATGAACTGTGGAGAAATTCCCCCTTCAGAAACAAGTAACTAAAAAAGCAAGATTCATGTCCAAGGGAAAAAAAAAAAAATTGACAGAAGGATCAATGGTCGAATTCACCAATGTCACTGATGAAGTAATTCTGAGGGATGAGACTGAAAGTTTTCTCTTAAGATAAAAGAGAATGAAAGCTACTTAAGACAGTTACCAAGAGCAAAGCACAGAAAATTAAGTATCCAGAGCTACCCAGAGAAAGTGTCACAGAACATGTTTTGTTATTAAATCCATCAGTTTTTCTGGGGAGATGAGTATAATGGGCAAGATGATGCAAGACTGTACAAAACACAGCACAAGACAGTAATTGCAAAGACATCATCTACACTACCTCAATCTCAAATAAATATCTGGAACATATGCTTTAAGAATAAAATCCACAGAAATTCATAAAAATTATCAGAGAGCTGGAACACCTCTCCTATGCAGAAAGGCTGAGAGACATGGAGCTGTTCAGCCTGGAGAAGAGAAGGCTCCATCCAGGAAGACCTTATTGCAGCCTTTCAATACTTGGAGTGGGCTTGTAAGAAAGACACAAAGACACTTCTAACCAGGGCCTTTAGTGACAGGACAAGGGGCAGCAGCTTTAAACTGAAGGAGGGTAGATTTACCTTGGATATAAGGAAGACATTTTTTACAATGCAGGTGGTGGGACAACGGAACAGAGAAGCTGTGGATGTCCCATTCCAGGAAGTGTTTGAGGTCAGCGTTGGGTGGGATGTGAAACATCCCAATGTAGTGGAAGGCGTCCCTGTCCGTGGCAGAGGGGTTGGAATTAGATGATCTTTAAAGGACCATTCCAACCGAAACCATTCTAAGATTCTAAAATAAACTTTAATTCCTGTACTTTTCCAGAGGAGTTTGTATTTTCATAGAAGGCCAAGTGCTGGAAAGGCTAGGCACCTGAACAGCTGTAAATCAAACACAATCTACCACTAGCACCAACAGGAACTCAGCAGCAGAGAAAACTGCAGACTGTAACAACTTCCACATTAGCCACATCCTGACCACAAATTAACTCTCTCATTTTTCATAGAACACCAAATCTCTGAGAAAGTCCTGGGCTTCCCTAAATCTAGGCATGGAGTCAAGCAGAATATGGACTCCGGATCACAGCTAATCTTTGCTCAGATTTTGGCACAGCCTAAGACGAATGTATTCCTGCCAGACAGGTTGTTTTTGCTACTGCTGGATGAGAGTCTTAAGGACCTGCAGCTCCACACTTTTACAGACCATGAGTTATAAGAAATCCATCTCGAGAACATCCTGCTCATTCTTGCTTAAAAAATGGTTAGAGCTAAGGCAGAAGACTGGGATCAAAGTTCAGCTGTATTTTACTGACTCATTTTAAAGCCTCAAATATATCATCTGAGCACTACTCACCAGCCGCACCACATATAAAATGTTACTTACTAGTTTAACAGGAATGCTACAAGAAAGTGCATCCTTTCAACAGGACTGAGCATTGGCATTTAAGTCAACAGTGACTAAAAATTACCAACCAGTATTCCCACAAAAATAATTCTTGATTTTCTGTCCAAGTGTTACAAAACCTATACAGAAGACCAGGGTTGGCCAAACCCATCTTTCAGAAGAAATCTGGGGTAGCTTTAAGGCTAAGGGCTAATAGCAAGTCCCATGGTGCAGGCGATACAGTGAACGCTCTGCCTCCTCACATGCCAGAGGGCCATCCCTGAGGCTGGAAACTATAGTAAAGCACAGCAACCACAGGCACACGTGGTCTCAATAAATCTGATACGAAAGTGAACTGAAAATAATACATGCAGAATCACGGCTACCAGGATCTACACTTATGTATAATTACAAATTCTGTACAGAAGCTCATGCAGAGGACAAACCACCATGGTCACATGCTAAGAACAGCCTATTTATTTTGGCAAGGAGGCCAAAAGTGGAGTCAAGGAAAGCTTTTGGCCAGGTTGTAAATTCAGCCACAAAAATGTGGCTCAGGTTTTTTTAAATTCAAAACTTCCTGAGCAATTACAGCTGGAACAAAATTTCTGAGAGAATGAGCACTGCCATGCTGCCACTGCTACTTCCCAATGCAGCTTGAAGATGAGAGAGATGATCTGTGGCACTTGACCCTTTGCTTCAGACTATGTGAAATATTTGCACAAATAGCAAAGGTTAGGAAACTCATCACAATCACTTTTTAATTCTCCTCCTTCAATTACACAAATATTTAGTTTCCATTTCATTTTCCTCTCTTTAACAATTATCCCAGAATTCATCATTACAGTGGGGCTAGGATCATATTGCACTCATTTTCATTTCAGGAACAAAATGAAAACACCAGTATTATTTTCAAATCTAAGGGTCACTTTTTCTCCATTTTATTGCTTTACAGCCCTTCCTACAATATTTTGAAATAAACTGCCACATTTTAGAACAAAACAGGTAAGTCAGACAGAAGCCCTGTATGATCAATTTTAGATACTTCTGATTTAGTGGGATTTTGTGTGTTTTCCTTCTTTTACTAATTGTGAGACTTTAATAAAATCCATTATCTCAATAAAAGGACAAACTTCAGAATTGAAGGTCATATAATTGACAGAATTTTGTCCTGTAGCCTTGAGTTTTAAACTCAGTGGATACATCTACATTAGTAAACAACGCAGTACAAACCACAGAAGCAAGTACGTACAGTGAAAGAGTGGTATCAATACTACAGGCATTTTGAGGGTTTTACTAAAATCCAGTCAGTATGGCTCTAGTCTGAGTCCCTGGACTGAATAGGAATTCATAGATGGAGAATATCAGGTGCCTGAACCTGCAGTGCTCTAACGTAGTAACAGGCAGGTTTAGGGCATTTTTCCATTTTATCTTCAACTTTATCACATTTTAATGTAAGCTTTATTTTTTAATACTGTGCATTAGTGACCATATAACATGTAGGTACCAGTAATATAGCATTACTTAAACAGCAAGAAAGGCGTTAAAACAATGGGAAGATAGCTTCTCATAACTTTTTTTTAAATAATGTAAGCTAAGTTATTCTTCCTTCTTCCCTCCCCAAGAACAGGCTATTCCTACTACAACACAAATATTTTGCCTTAGACCTCCAAAGTTCAATACTTAAAATGTAGGTTTCTTTAAAACAGAGTTCAAACACCAGCCAAACTGAGTTTTCCCCTTCAGACTTTATATAACTGTAGTGATCTTGCTCTCTAAAACAAAGCACGATTAAAGTTATCTTCAGTCCTCTCTAAGATGATCCAGGAGCCATCACCAGGCAGCTCTCACCAACCCACACAAGGGCATTGGACTCTGATGAGTGACCCTGGCCATGGGAGGACACTTGAAAACACTGTTGCCTAATCAAACAAAAGGTCTCAAAGTAAAATATCTCTTATACACTCAAAAGGTAACTTAACACCGGCTCCCCATCAGATGATGCTGTGGACTGGAAACATGGAAGCAGAAGCAACAGGAATGCGATTAAGTCCTGTTCCTGCATGTTTTAACACAACCCTGTTCAGCAATCCCGAACAAAGGCTTGTGCTTATTCAACCTACAAATAACTTTAGTCAAAACATGATGATTAAAACTGGGGTATGGATTCCTCTCTAGAGCCGATTAATCTTCCTGCTGCTTGTCCGACGGGAGAGATTTGAATTAGGTCTTTAAGCCAAAAGCACAGCTAACATTTGCAGTTGTGCAGATCTATCATGTATTTAAATTTCTGTTCCTGTTCCAACATCACATTATAAAAAACTTTTCTTTCATTTATGTGCAATATATAAAATGTAAATCCAAATTGTTTTAAAAACACACTGGAAAGCACTATTAAAAATACCCTGGAGAAGAGTGTACAAGGCTCGCACACAGAAGTTTAAAGTTTCCAAATACAAGATCAGTGCAACGTTATTCTTACCCACAAACCAGAGCTACCTCCACCAAAACAGACAAGTAAAACCCTCTTCCCCCTCCACCAGGACAACTCAGCCCCCTTACTCACTACATAATGTTTCATTTACAATCAACTAGGAAACGATGAAGAGGTATCCAGTGACATTTGGGAGGGAAAAAAAATAAAAAAAGAAAAAAGGTGAGGTAATTTAAGAGCTCACTGTTGCAAGGACAAAAGTCATGTTTCCATTTTCACAACCCCCTCCAGCCCAACACAGGCAGTACCAGCCTCAGAGCCTGCAAGCCAGCTCCCTGCACTGCAAGAGCAGAAAAATATCTCTGCCAAAGTGCATGCTTCAATCGACTTAAATAGTTCCTCTCAGCTCGAAAAGAAGATGGCTGAGCTCCACTGCCAGCATAACAGAGAAGTAGAAAATGTATCCACAAGAAGGCAAAGATGAGAGCAGAAGTTCCTCCTTGAGGCACCAGCAAGTTGCCACGTTGGCTCTCCACATCTGAAAATCCATGCAAAGGATGCAACCTAAAAGACCAAGTATCTACACAGACCAAGAATCTGCCTTTTCTAAGGCACAAAAATGAGTCCACTTGTAATTCAAAGTTCAAGCAAACTTACTTTACTGATTTTTAACACACAATCTGTTCTCAGACATGAAAGTTTCCCTTCTCTAAAAGCAAAATATTTGATGCAAAGAAATCTGATACAAAGAATATCTGAATCATTCATTAAGGGTATTTTCTTAACGATTCAGGTTAAAAACTCAGACCTTTTTAAACCTATTTTTCCATAGCTTTGAAGATTTTGTTCAATACTTTTGAAAAGTCATCTCTCACAGCTGATGCTACCCGTAGCATTTTGAAAAACATCTCAAAATACATACAAGCAAAGCCTGAATTATCTGGACACAGCTTGAGTTCAGATGTTCAAGGCCAATCTAGAAAACCCGACTTTTATCTTCAGAGAATAAAGATGTATTTTCAAACATTTCAAAAAGAAGCAAGTGCATATAGTATTTACCAAACAAATTTTTTGTTCTCACGGTTGCACAAAGGGAAAAGGGGAAAACATAACAGACACTCCACCAGCAGAGCTTCTGGAATTGATTACTGTCTTTTCTTTGAGCTACCTGACGTCAAGTACAGTTGCCATCATGTTTCCCAAGTATAAAAGAAGGGCACCGTATGTGGATCACATCGGCCAATATGATCTTTAGAGTTTAAGTAACACTCTTCTAGAACATTTATTGTTAACTGCTCGTTTGCCAGCCCCCAAAAGGGGATAAGGAAAAAAAATACTCCAAAGGCCTCACAAATGTGAAATTTCTGAAAGAGTACAGAGGCCCAGCAGAAGCTCTAGGGGGTCTAGAAATCAAAAAGACTAAATGATTTTTACAAGGTAATAAGCAAAAATAGACATCACAGCTGACGTCACAGGTTCAAACTATGTTTCAGCTATGCACCTGCACAAACAAAGTGCAGTCGATACACTTGATATCAAGACCATCACAAAGGGCAATCACATGAAGTTGTCTAAATGAGTGAGAAGGACCAGATGCAGCTGGAGCAGAAACGCACTAACAGACATTAGTACTTGTATTAAATTAACAATCTTGACAAAAATTCTAATTTTCTCAACCCTGCTCCAAAGAAACAGGCACAACCCAATTTACTGCAGCCTGCTATTCATCATTAGAATTCACCCAGGTAACACAAAAGGAAAACCCAAACTTAATTAGATCAATTTAGATCAGTTGCTATAAAATCCATGGGTTTTGTTATTTGGCCCATTTAAACCTATTATCCAGTTAATCAATTAGAGAAGAGGATAACGTGAAATAGTTCTTAAGCACGCTTCAAAGATACTTAAATCTTCTTATATTTTTTCTTTTAATTCAAACACCTTCTGTGATCAAGAGCAGCACCTTTAAAACCTTCCTCCATTTCTAGCCCAATCTAACTGAATAGTTTCAAAATCCTTCCCACTAAAAAAATATATTATTCATTTCTAACCTTGAAGACGCACCCCCTTGTTCTTGCAAGGCCAAGGCAAAACATTTCCTTCTTCTGTATCTTTATAACTTTCCTCTATATGCTCAGTATGAGCCACACAGAAATTCCACGAGGTTTTAAAAAATCCTTTGCCAAACAAACAAAACGGTGAGGATCATGTAATCACAGGTTAAATACAATCAATACTTACATGGAAAATGGACCACAGAATTCTTCGATCTAGCAGAAAAAGGTGCGATACAATCACCAGAAACAGAATCCACACAGACTAGAACCAGACACTATTTTAATCACAAAGACCATCAATCACTTTGGAGATCTTTTGTAGAATTACTTCTAACCAATAACACAGATTTTAAATCAGTACTAGATTTTTTTTCTTCCTAGCTGAATATTTCTCCATCTGATTTGCAAGACTTCACACACACACCCTGCCTTTTTAATTTCTTTTCAGTATATATACAGACACAGCCAAACATAAGTGCTAGTGCCTTCTGCCAGAAACACCTAAGAGTCAATTCCTGGCTGGTTTCAGCATTTGCAGATATTGCAAGTACTCAGAAATGTCAACAATCAAAAGGTCTAGGAGACAATTTGAAAAGTCACATGCAAAGTCCTGACGATAAGAGCATTTAATTAATGCATCTGTGATGACAAGCAAGACCCTTACTGCCAACTGATGAACAGTAAACCACAAAACAGTCCTTGACTTTTTTCATGGAAAACTAACATGTTTTTAAACTTTTGGTTTAAACTTTTTAAAGAATGAAAAATACAATTCTAAACCAAACAGACTGATCAAAGATGCAAAAGAAACTGTGCTGCTATTGAAGAAAAAAAACTGTGGAATCATGTACAACTCATCATCAATGGACCCACAAAAAGACAACCCAAAGACTCCCTTGCTTGGGGCTTCACAAAGCATCCTCTTCAGCTTTCTGGACTTACGGTCTGCAAAGTTCTCTCAAGCACTCTATTAGGCACTCCAGTCTGGAGGTCTTCAGCACTTCCTATATTCCAGCAAATATATTCTTTAGTGTGGACACACATAGTCCATATATCTTCTTTTTAAATTCATCCAAACTTTAAGCTCCATAGGAACTTACGCGATCAGGAAATTCTACACAGAAGTCAAGTATGACCAATTCACGTGCCTCCTTGTGAACAGAAATACTTCAAATCTGCTTTCATGATGGATACTTCTTCACTCCATTGAAAGACCTAAATATCCTGTTGGAGGGGTAAGGTGGTTAATTCCAAACTCCTCAGAGATTTCCTCTATGCCCTCTCTGGAGTAAAAATCTTCCTCAGGGAAGTGGTTTGGGTTTTGATTTATTCATGGGAACCATAAAACTGAAAGTCTGTTAAGTATAGTTGTCTTACAACATCATATGATTAGAGATCTTCTAAGATCATCTTAGAAAAAATTCAAAACACCAGATAAAAGAAACAAGTATATGTAAAACAGAGAGAAATCTGACTACAATGAAGAACTCAGTTACTTCAAGTCAGGCACAGTTCCTTGGGAACCCAGAAAAGCCCAATTGCTTTCTTTGGTGCTGAGACATAGAGAGAAATAAACACATGGGGTTCAGTCACCTTCCAGAGACCTGTAAAAGTCTTGAGGAAAGAACTCAAGAATAATTGAGTTCAAAAAGAGTAAGATGACAGTACAAAACAGCCCAGCTGACACAACTCACAACCTACTGAACTAAAAAAAGCCAAAAACAAAACAAAAAACCACAAACAATCCACAGACCCATTTTGTGAAATGCATCAACAGATGAATCAGTACTCTCATAACACCATGTCAATGGGGACTCCACCTCTCTTTTCAAAGACTCATGTTCCACCCTCCAGAGCAGCATACCTATCTTCAACTACAAGGATGGTCATGTTTTCTTTTATTGATTGAAGGACACAAGGTCTGAAGAATTATCTTATTATTTCTATTAATAAAGAGAGGATATTTAAAAGCAGCACTCGACTGTAGTTCAGAAAACTGAATAAACCTGAGGTACTTTTTGCCACAGTATCCCCAAAAAACAAAAGCTGATATTTCCTTCTTACTACACAGAAATAAAATTAATAATATTAGCCATTACCTGACATTCATTTTGGTATCAATGCTCTGTTAAAAGCAAATTCACAACTTCCAGAGTTTCTGCTTTATTTGGGTGACTAGTAAAAAGAACTTGATAGCGATAATGACTTACTCTGACAACCTAAAAAAAAAAATACATGCTTCTTGAATAACCCAAATAACTTTGGAATAACAAGGAAAACAAGAAATTAATCAAATGCCTGCACAGCCAACAATAGCCATCTCCTATATTCCCTTCATACACAAGGGTGAGCTGGCTAAGCTCCCGGTGTTATAACCTGTGAAGGATACAAATCTAATTTTGCTATAAGAAAAATACCACTACATCTGGTCTGATAAGAGATAATAAATCAATTTCATTTTGAAAGTGACGATTTAGCAAAATTTGCTGACATTCAAGTTTAAGTGCAGGACAGAGAAGCACAAGTATATTTCAAAGGTTATCAAAAAAGTATTTGGTTTTTCAGCTTCTACTCTTCAAAACTCGGTTAAATTACTGCATCCAGTAAAACTTAAAGTGTTTTTAAGAGTAGGATTTCTCCATGCATCCAGCAGCCTGTGCTGTGTGATGATCCTCCTCTGATATGGAAGCTTTTGACATCATTCTGGAACCGTGTATAGAGTGCATCGTATAATAACAGCATAGGAAACCCTCATAAACCAGGTGTGGTTTCAGAAGTTAATCCTGAGCCACCCAGGATGTGCTCTAATAACTATGGCAGCCTTCCTGTAAGCCTGTACTACTACTGGTCTCTTGAACTAGTTTTATACTGAAAAATGTAAGGGAAGGGAGGTATAGGACAGACCACTAACCTGGCCTGCCTTTCTATTGCAGCAGTGCAATAAAAGATAGGCCTTGACTGAGGTAGATTTTTTCATCTTCGATACTTGGCTTCTCCCCTTTCCCTAGGCATCCATAGCTTAACTCTTCTCCCAGCCCCAAATAGCTTTCTTTTTGGCTCTCTAGAGAGAAACTTCCATTTATTGTCAAAACTGTCAGCTCTCAGCAAGTCAAGAAATGGCAGGATCACTGAAGATACTGAAAAGACAATATAGCAGCAGAAAAGGCCAGTCCTAGAAAATAACCACTGATGCTATTCCAGGCACAAAAAACTCCTTGAAATGTTTTTGGTTTGAGGGAACACCAGGAGGCCAGGAGCTTCCTGTCCTGCCTGCGGAGCTGTGCAGGTCCTGCACCATGCTGTGCCGCCAAACCCAGCTAGCCAGCAAGGCTTCACTTGGAAGGCGAAATGCATCTTGCCCTCCTCCGTTCAGCATGTCTGCAGCTCAACAGCCACTGTTCCAGATTGTGCTTCCTCTACATCACATAGCCACTTCTGCATACACCACCATGGTCAACACCAGCATTAATAATTTTGTACCTCTGGTAGTTCCTCCCCTTCTCTAGCCCTTCTACTTTAAACTGCCACCCCCTTACACATTAAGCTGCACCTAATATTAGCTTGTAAAGCAGATCATCATCTCAGTGAAACAGTACTCCCTCCATTTCCATTTTTCCCCAAATAAGAAAACAGATTGCTACTTTGGTCCAGGAATCTAGTGAAGCCACACATATTTTGGGTGGCAAAAGGCATAGGGCTTTCTTTGCTAGGGTGTTCTTGGCACAGTGACGAGGTGCTTCTGCTGACCCAGAACAAGATCAGTGCAACATCACTGGGGCAAGGACCACTGAGTAGCCAAAAAGGTCCCTAGCAGATAGCCTGCTGCAACCCA
>NW_010431430.1:51566-62757 GCF_000710305.1 Buceros rhinoceros silvestris
CTGCTGATTTGTATGGGGAGCAAGCACGTTCTAATGCAGGGTTTCCCAAGCTGAGCTGGGCACATGCAAGCAGAGCTTCCTGTGAGAGGAGTGTTCCCCACAGCAAATGCGTCCTCCACATCACCCTCCCAACCTCAGGCTGATGAGCAGGGTTAATTGTAGGTTGACAGCTTCCAAGTAATTACAGCCATCCCCAATCCAGCACTTACTGGTATGACATTGGTCCTCCTCAACAAGAGAAGGCTGAGTAGACAAAAATATGGATTTTGATTAAAACTCTCTTTCCAAGCCATATATTTTGTCTCCACCAGATGTTCTGCTGTGCATCTCTCCACTACCCTTCTCACTAGACACCAAGTCTAGCTGCCAAGTAAAACAAAACCCAGCATCCTTTCATCCTCAGAAAACCACACTGATGCAGCCAGTTTTACTTGCTGTATTGTACAAACCCCATTTGCAACCTGTCTTGGTATATGCAGTACACAAAGAGCATGTGAAGCTGCATGTTCATTTGTAGGACTGACGCCATGCAAATCCTTCTCATTTCCAGCATGTTGTGAAACACAAAAGGCAGGATATCCTGGAAGTAACAACGTAAACGAAAAAACTTTGACAGGGCTTCTTTAAGGGCAGCAGCTGATCCTGTAAGAAGTCAGTCTGATTCAGAGTGAGCCAACTTGTGAAGCTGCCCACGAACACCTGCACTTGCAGCACCAAAAACCCAGACCACACCTCCAGGGCAGCCTGGATCCCAGAACAATCCAGGCAGATGAACAAGGAGCAAGGCACAATCCAATCCGGGAAGCCAATCCAGGTGACACGCTCAGAACATATAATGGAGTATCCATTATGCTTTACATTCTGGTGAACTCCAAATGAACACTATCACTTGCATCTGGGTTAAAATCTCACTGCCATCCTCCAACAGCACAAAGAGATGGTATCAGCTATCGCTGAACCAAAATCTGCATCCCGGCTATGACTCACTATAGTCTGAAGCACCTGAGCCTCACAGGTGAAAGTGGGGCAAGCCATTCCAGTCCCAGCTGGGTGGGGGTCTTAGAGCAAAGACCTAGTACCTGAGAAAGGGGAAATGTCCCCTCAGCTACAGGAAGATCTTTAAAAATCCCTTCATTCTTCTCTGATATTTTCTTCTTGTTAGTATTGA
The DNA here is from genome assembly GCF_000710305.1 of Buceros rhinoceros silvestris. NCBI lineage: Eukaryota > Metazoa > Chordata > Aves > Bucerotiformes > Bucerotidae > Buceros > Buceros rhinoceros. Next base: position 52,735 of record NW_010431430.1, read on the forward strand.
AATATATGTGAAGACCTTGACAGAGGTACCATAATATAGAAGATGTCGTAGTTTGTCTAACCTCCCTAGGTACTAGTATAAGCACAAGCTTTTAGCTTGTATTAGAAGTTCAACATAGTACACCGCAGGAGATGCTTAAAGGGAGTGGTAATTTGGCAGGAAAAAGGGGGGGGAAAAAAACCCACCTTTCTTTTTCAACAGGAGTGATTTGAAGACAGCTAAAACATGAGCTTCAAAAATAAACAGTCCTCCACACCAACCATCAAACTTTGTTCAAATGCTTGCTAACATCACTAGACTAATTCCTCACAGAATTGGTTTTCCTGCAAACATGGCTACTGTTTCATATTCAGCCTGGTTCTCCTGTATCTTCAGGCGAGGGACAGTTACATAGCTTCTCCCTGAGCAAAGGCCTGAAAAAGGTAAAATTAAATACTTGAAAAACAATCCTGTATTTATCTCACAGATGTGCTTACCTCACTGTCAGACTGGAGACTATTGGTTAGAGTCTTGTTAGGTTAGGGTCTGCCTGCTTATAAGATGTTAATCACGAAGTTAGGCCAGGAATTTAAAATGGAGCCGCTGATCAAACTAAACAAGACAAAGCCAGATGAGCCACATGCACAGCTGTATTTTGCCCATTCAAATTTCTCCATACAGTGTGTACAGTGGAGGAGCTAACAGATCCTTTTGAGAAGGCTTCTGTCTTACCTGGATCCTCTCAACACTCCTTGGCCATTTCCAATAACATGACCGATGGAAATAAGAGAGGCTGCTAGCGAGAATGTGTCAAGTCCTAGGAAAACATGAGCCAATTAGCTTTCGTTAATTACAACTAACCACGCTTCACCACAATTTCAGATGTCACTCCAAAACATTTACCTGTTCTTGAGTAAGCTCAAATTACAAGGCTTCACATTTTTACACCCATGGCTGGCACACTCAGGGTCAGTGCCTGGGTATATATGGGGATCAGGCAGCATCTTTCAGTTGAGGAGGAAAACATGGCTTTAAAGTACAGCCCAGGCATGGTAGGAAGGGCAACCCTTGATGCTAAACTGTTTTGCCTTTAAGCAGTAAAATCAGCATTTTTCTTCAATCTTCAAGTGTTCCCTCTTGAATCTACTGGGGTCCCTTTGGTCCCCTCAGCTCCCCAGGCTTTACCACCTTGGAATTATCCTTCAGCCTTGATATGTTCCTCAGGAAGGACCTCAACTCAAACCATCTCCGTCCTCCTGCTAGCTTCCCTCTCCGCTGCTTCTACCTCCTCCCTGGAACTAAAGCAACACAGTCACTCAGCAAACACTTCAACAGCATAAAGTGGCCTTTGTCTGCTCTCTTCCCTCCCACTGGGATCCATAAAGAAACCAGGATTAATACAGAAAGCAACCCACCTCCAATAGGCAGTTTCTTTGAAATCATACAAATTTCCACTTTCAACTGATGCACTCAAGTACTTATTACTCACATGAATTCCCAATCTTTTACTAAAAAAAACATTACAGAACTGCAGGAAATTATAGAACTGCATTTATTTAAAGGTATAAAAAAAAATTCTCCTTCTGTGGAGCTCAGTAATCGATCCAGGACCGTAACATAAGGGTTTGCAACAGAAGCTGCAAAGGACAGTTTTAAAAAAAGTCTATGAACCAGTTTAATATCTTCAAACCTCTGCTAGGCTGACTACTACATGCACACACACAACTCCCTATCAACAGATACAAGGAAGCCGAACTCCAACACCTGTTAAAAAAAAAAGTACTTTCGGTTCCAAGTTAAAAGAAATCTGATGCAATATTTTAAAAAGTACATTTATGTATTGAAAATTAGGAAAAGCTGTGAGGATTTAAATTGAAAGAGAATAATCTACAAGAGTATGTGTTCAGTATACTATTTACATTTATCATTGCTGCTTTGATGATGGTATATTAGCCTGTAACACAGAAATAAATACCCACACACAGCATCAGATGCCATATCATCGGAAGACTGTACTTTCATTTACAGCAAGACTGTTACAGCCCCAAGAAAAGCAGCTACTTAGTCCTCTGCACTGCAGAAACCATGTTCTGTGGGTGTTGACCTTTTGAGCAAGACATGACTTGTACAGCATGATAACAGGCTAAGAAACTTCATGTCTAAGATTCCTCTCCCTAAGTAAGAAATGATCTTTTTCTTTGAAAGGATGTAGAACCTCAAAGCGAAACATAAAATAAGATCTAATATATGTTTCAGATTACTATCAGAATATGATACAAAACATATTTGAAAAAGCATCCTTTTCCTAACCAAAACTTAAAATTTCTTCCTATAAATGATCTAAAAATATACTAAGGGGTTATACTACTTTTTCAAAAGCCCATACTGCATGTCCGAAGACTCAAAGGAAAAATTATTTTAACATATGATATCAATGCAGCGAACCAAACACTCTTCTAAGATCCACAAAATCTGAGATAGAGTGTCTGACCATGACTAATTTCAGATGCTTCAGAAGATGCAAGAGTCCTGTAATGGGATGACAATTGAAGATGAAGATCATCCACTCTCTCTGAAACTTCTGTTTCTTCTGCACACTTGCAGTTGAATGCTTTGCTCCCAACAGCTCCAATTCAAGACAACTACCATAGACAAGCACATTTCTCCTCCATTTCCCAAAAGCTCTGAAGCCATGCTCTGAACTATGGCCACAAGATCTATGGCTGAAATCTATAAAAGTCATTGAGGTCTCTGAGAAATTATCCCAGCAAAGAGAAAACAAGGACAATAAGTGATGATGCAACACGCAGATGTATTCCCACAAATGAATACACAGCTGGCAAGTCTATTTTGGGGAAAAAAAAACAAAAGGAGAAAATGGGCCTGGCAGCACACTCATCAACAGGCAAGCCAACAAGTATGAAAAAAGGAGAAACAGTATCATCCCCACAGCAACCTTGCAGTAGAGCAGAGAGACAAAAGATGCTGCAGAATGTCATTCATGTACCTCCTGTATGAATACAGCAAAGGCTTTAAAGATATCAGCAAACACTGCAAAAACAACATTAGGAGCCCATGAAACAAGACCAGGATTTATCACACTAGTTTTCCTATCTTTGTAAATTGTCTCAAGTAAGGAAAACAAAACAAAACACACACAGAAGACATTTCCTCCCCATCCTCAAAACCATCACATGAACTAAACCCAAGTGTTCTTATCTTTACACAGTACTAATAAAAGTCCATGTCATCTTAGGGCTCTCTTTTAAAATCCTTCTTGTCCTATGCTCTGACTCTGAAATTCCCTACTCTTTACATCCACATTTCTCCCTGCAACAGGCCTACTGGAGGCATTTGTGTACCTTTTAGTAGAGGCAACAAAGGGTTACACAGGTTTAAGAGACTGCAAAAAATGCAGGCATCTCCTGAGAGCAGGTGAGGTGAATGGGTAACACCTTACCACCAGGAGAGGAGTAAACCCCTCATCTGCCTCCCCTCATTTCGCTCCTGCTGCCCCGTTGTATAAGCTCTGAAACTCATAGTATCTCTCCACAGCAGGGATACGGAGAAGGGAAAGGCGATGGGGTTTGCTGCTTTCTGCAAAGCCAGCAGTTCCTGATGGGGTATGGAAGAGCCCAGTGATCATCAGTGCTGCTGTGAATGGAGGGGGGAAGCCAGGGGAAGATTTCCTTCTTTCAGGGCATCAGCAGGCAATTACCTCAGCCCAACTATTCACAAAACTGCAAACTGAGAGAATCATTAAAATAGAAGTTATTAAAAATGTTTGGCACATTCTTCACTCCTGAATGCTTTGATCCCTGCAGTATGTAAGCTGGGCCAACAACAGAGGAGGGTACCACACACCATTAAACCCTGAACCAGCAGAGTAGCTACAGCCCCCTCCCAAAACTCTCCACTGCCTTTCCTTAAACAAGCACAGCACTGCTGCATACAGGGCCCACCCACTGGAGAAAAAAGACGACATAGCAAAATAGCCAATCTTTGCCACAGAGGAATTCGTGAAAGAGTTTTACTGCTATCACCTCTGCCACTATAAAGCAGGTGTGACAGGCTGCACTTGAATCAATCAGAAAAGAGCAAAGCACAGGCTGGAATTGAGAAGGGAGTGTTCTCACTCCACTGCAGGCATGGCCTCCCTCATGGGTGATGCCAGAGGACTGGAGAAGGACATGCTGCCCTCCCACGAGCAGCTTCTTCAGAAACATGGCTGTTACAGTATTACCTTTTCGTCAGGTTGCTTTGGATCCAGAGCACTACAAACAAACCTGAGATGGCCAAAACTTTGCTGAGAATCACGGCAACAAAGACAGCACAACAGATGAAAGAGATGGAGTTCTGGACCATGCAAATCACAAGCTCAAAATATGAAACATCACAATACTTACACAACTTCAGGTCAGGCCTCAAGCAGAAAAGGATCTGGGGAGACCTTACTGCAGCCTTTCAGTACTTAAAGGGAGTTTATTAGCAAGAGGTGGACACGCTTTTTAGTAGGGCCTGTAGAGACAGGACAAGGGGTGATGGTTTTAAACTAAGAGGGGAGATTTAACCTAAATACAACAAATAATTTTTTTATAATGAGGTTGCTGAAACACTGGCACAGGTTACTCAGGGCAGTGGCAGATGCCCCAACCCTGGAAACATTCAAGGTCAGGTTGGATGGGGCTCTGGGCAACCTGATCTAGTTGAAGCTGCCCCTGCTCACTGCAGGGAGGTTGAACTAGATGACCTTTGAATGTTCCTTCCAACCCAAAACATTCTATGGTAGCAGCAACTTTCTGAATTATATCAATATAGCCAGAGATCTTGCTGATATCGCAGAAATTTTTATGAACCACTGACTTTGTTACACCCCCTTCTTCTGTTTCCCCCAAATTTCAAATCGGACTGCTAAATATTGTTAATTAAAGAAGACAAATCTGTTCACAAAACTAAATAATTATCCACTATGTAAATAATACTCTTAATTCGATTGTCTGTTTAACTAACTTCACAAAACAAATTTAGTAAGCACTTTCAAGGCACATTGCTTAAAAAAACCCCAAAGTTTTCTTTTATGTTAAAAAAGGCCTTTTGTTGAGCATTTACAAACTGAGGGTTCACTCACACTTCTGTATGAAGACTCTGGGAATTTCTCGATTTTTCTGAGAGCAGACCAAATCCCCAAAAATGCATGTACAGAGGTGGCCTCCCCGGCTCTAGTAGCGCTCACAACACCTCCATTTGGCACTGCCAGGGAAAGATCCCAGTTTGAAGGCTGGCCCCATTCTTCCTTTACCACTCAGAGATCAGAGGAACACAGCAGCAGCACTGCAAGCTGCACATAGGAAAGTGAGGTTTAACTCCAGATGCCTCATCCATCTCTCATTCCCTGGAGCAAGCAGAAACTTCACTTCATCCACCCACTGGCAGAGCAAGAAGCAGCATTCAGCTGACAAGGAAAGACTCCGGCTTGACAGAAGTGTTTCAGTAAACCCTGGGTATGACCGGCAGCATAGCCACAGCAGCAGATATCTATCCACGCTAACCAAGCATTTGTGCATGCCGTGCTACTGACAGTAGCTGCAATTTATTTCACAGAGCCCCAGCATGCCTACGGATCTGCAGCCAGCACCATCTTCAGGGTAAACACCGTCTGGCTGCAATGCACTCCCTTTTCACTGGAAAAAAAAAAGTTAGCGTGCTGCAGGGGCTCCCAAAACACCTTCACAAGGTCATGGTAACAGTCGACAGGTGGCAACGGGCTTTCTCTTGGAGCTGCAGGAGCAGCATGCAGTGGGACTGAACTCAACCAGCCCTCCCTGGCCCTGTTGCTCTCTGCATGATGGTCAACAAAAGAAAAAGCAAGAATTCGCTTTGGCTAAATCGTTTTGGTTTTTTTTTTTAAGTGGTATTCTAAGTCACTTATTGAAAGACAGAATTAGCATGTTCTTTCCAATAAAACACATCCTATTTATTATATACATACTATTTATTATAGAAACCATTCTGCCAGAAATTAAAGAGCCTGTGGATTTATCTGTCTTTTTCTTGCCATCAAAACCATAGGAAAAACCATGAAGGCTGCCTATACTTCACACTTACCTTAGCAAAACTGATACTTTGGGGGGAAAAAAGCTTCATCCACAGACTTCAGTTCAAAAACTGTATTTTTTCTATGTGTTGTTTATATTATTGTGTCTATCAACACTTCAGAAATGTAAGTCCCAGTCACCAGTATTTATTATAAACATAACAGTCACTCGAAGAAACAATAAAGCAAAAACCTAAAGAGATGGCATACTGTTTTAAAGTGTTAAGTCATTTTTATCTGCCCATGTGTACTTTAAAAAACAGATTCAAAATGTGAGTACCTAAAGAAACACAAACTGCTCAACAAGTCTGAATTTTTTATAAATAGTCTGAGAGTTCTTTAAAAGTCTTTCAGAATGGAAGATGATGCAACATTTGGACACAGGTTATGAAGCCACGTACAGTATATACTTCAGTAGATGATGAATACCTCAGGTTTTATCCCTCTGATTTTCCTGGTTTAAATCACAGCGTGATCCACACCTACATTTCCTATGGGATTACAGGCTACACTCCTAAACCGCAACATTTTGCTGTCAACTGCAATAGTTTGCCTGAACACTATTTTAAAAACAAATGCATTAAGCTGTAGCATCAGGTGACCAACAATAACTGAACGTCTCTACTTCATTATCACAGAAACTTCATTTCTTTTAAGCACTAAAGTTATTTTTTCCACATAACCTCAGGCCAGAATACAGACAGCACCTGAAGAAATCTTCCTCAACCCTCTGTGTGAGAACAAGTAAAACAGTCATGAGGAATATCTTTAATGCATCCTTAACACAAGCCTTGTTTGACTTTCAAAGACCTTTGCAAAAATGAGATTGCATAACCTCAGCTGGTTCGAGTTTTCCCAAAGCAGAGCAGATTTTAAGAATCACATCGAATCTCTAGTACAAACTAGTTTCATCTTTTTTAATACAGGCACTGACAGAAGGGCACCGTGTCACCAATTTTAAGACTGGGTATCTTTTTGTCTCCTCATCTCTTCCTGTTTCTGCTGGACATGAGCTTGTCTAGTTTTTGTAGAACACACTTTCCAAACATGTGTGGTCTCTGCAGATGATGCTTTCCAAACCCTTTTTAAGCCTTGATAACCACTTCTGCTTGATTGAGACATTTGCACCTATCTTTCTTAAAGGGCTGTGGCCAAAACTGAACACATTATTCTGTTAACTTAAGCTTCACTAGTATGACAGGTCAAATGACGAACTTCAGCAGTACTGCATCCCACTGCTTATCATGATTCCCCATAAACCCTCTGATCTGCTTCCATGGTGATGCTGCCAACTTGACTTTATTTATCTGCATTATGGGATCTCCTTCCTAAAAATAATATCTTGTACTTGAATACAGGCATCAAAATACCTCGTTATCCAAAACACAGCATCAAAAAGAAAGCCTGACCCTACTCAGTCTTCTTCAGACTTTATGCTCATTCTGTTAATCAAAGACATCAATGACAACACCAAGTACAAAGGTGCCAGAACAGCCCCCAGCACCACTTAAGCTGACTTCTCACTTTGATAGTGACTTACAATCACTCCATGAGAATCAGCACCCAGAGTTGCTCTCTCTAGACCTTTGGCTCAGCTGTTCTCAAACACTTCAGATGAATAAATAATTTTGCTAAGAGCAGCCCTACTGGGTCAGGTGGCAGGTCTGTTGTCCCCAGTATGTCTCCTGCAATATTACATGTCTGAAATTAATATAAAAATTTGGTGAATGCTTGACAGTACTTTCCTACTATGTTTTCCCAGGTTCCACATGCAGCTCAGTGACCCCCTGAGCTACAGGCGGTACTCTGCACAAGTCAGCCTTACTGGATTTTTCTTCCATTAATTTGCTTTTTGAGCCCCAGCGAACATTCAGTATCCACATGCTTGAGAAAGGATTTCCAAAGCTTAACTAGCTACACAACTTTCTGTTGGTTTTGTACCTGCCAGCTTAATCTCAGGCTTCCACATTCTGTACTGAAAGTGACAATAAAAAGTTAGTCCCTACTCAGCTTTGCCACATCACTCAAGAGACCATCAAAATTTCTAAAACCTCAAAGCTTTCCTCAGACCACCATTATCAAATACCAAGAGAACATGAAGGTTAGACTGGGTCACAAAGCCTTCTCTACCCCTGCAAACCAGGCGCAAGGAAGCGCTGTTTTACCTTGCTTATGAGAACATTACAGTTAACAGGTCAAAAAACTGACCTACTATCAAAACAAAGGCTCACAGCGATCCTGGACCCTGAAGTTCTTAGTGTAGATTACACATGAAACCCACTTGGTCTAGAAACATGGGGGTGGGGAAATTAGTTCAATTTACTTACAATTTTTGCAAGCTAATACTGACACGGTTTTAATTCAGAAAGCAATTAAGCCTTGCAGCAAACTTTATTGCCTTTATGTTCACATGGCTGGCTTTATAGTTTCACAGTCAAATGTGTAACTGTACCATCACTAAATAGTTTATTAGTTTACACACATTAAAAACACATCCACTAAAAATACAGTCAAGCTAAATCCTAATTTCTACATTAGTAAAAACATAAGGTTTTTAACTTGTGCTCTAACAACTTTGATATTTACTCTCCCACCTCAAAAATACTCAGATCTTTCTTTTGCAGTTACTTTATAAACCGTACACTTCACAGTTAACTTGTATATTAGCACAGTTTTATGATATTTAAACAAATACTGCAAGAAGACATTTGCTTATACTTTCAAATTTGCCTAAGGATAATTTTAATTATTAAATAATTCCTATTGTTATTAGGTTTTTCCCCCTAGCATTCCCCTCTGTCTTGAAAAGAAAAGTTTTGCAGAGGTCACATAACTCATGAGTTCATCTCTACCCCTGTTAATTTGTGACGTTTGCAAGAGCAGGAAGACTCAGCCCTGTGGCCAACCTTTGTACTCCAATGACTGCGAACCCAGTTCATAGGCCACTCTGCAGCCCAGCGATGCCAACTGACTGTAAGAAATTAGATCACCTCAAAAGGTCTTTTCCTTTCGGGAGCAAGATGGGACACAAGTCATGACTTACTACTTCTCTCCACCACTGTAAAAAAAAAAAAAAAAAAGGCTGACAATCAGCAATATTTAGATGAAATAACAGGTAATAACCACCCTTTTATGCAACCTGTAATGTAATTAATTTAGCTATCTGAATCTTACAGGCCTCTGGAGGGATCAGTATGTACTAGTTAGGAATCTGAGGACCAAGTACCAGGCAAACATCAACAACAAATATGCTGAATTGCAAGTTGCATTCAAGTGATGACCCGTTACAGGGGATGAACCTTTTTAAGTTTTCCTGTATCAGTAATGAATGTAAATTACAGGACTGGGTATCAGGTTCTGGTAGTAGGTCAAACCCACGCACGTTATTCTCCAAAAAACACGGCAAGCAAGAGTACTTCAACAAGAAATACACCAACAGAAGATGTTTTTCAGTCGTGCTGCTTGGTCACACTGTGTTCAGCCGGACGAGGCTGTCAAAAATTTCTTTTCTGTGATAAGCAGAACCCTACCAGCACAGAAATGGTTCTGAAACAAGGAGAGGAGCTCAGCTGTAACTCAGCTGGGATAGAAGTCTACAGAGGATGATACTAAATAACAAAATAAAACCACAAACCACAGGAAAGAAATTCCCATGACGGTTCATTTAAGGGAGTAAAGAAAAAACACTTCAGGCTGTAACTGTACCTCATCGGGAAGGTCTGGGTACAGCACGTCCACCCCGAGGAGCGCTGGTGGGGCGAAGAGCGCTCATCCGCGACCCGGCCCGCGCCCGCACCGACAGGACGCTCCCCCGGAGCTCCCGTCCCTTCCCGAGACCGCAGACCCCGGGGCCAGAGCCGGGACGCATCTTGTGTCGCGACGTCGGCGTTAATACGTTTCCTTCGTTATGGACGAGTGTACGGTGAGAGCTACCGGGCGGAACAGCCCCC
>NW_010431431.1:0-5804 GCF_000710305.1 Buceros rhinoceros silvestris
CACAGTTTCTCTGGGCAACCTGTGTCAGTATCTGACCACCCTCATGATAAAAAGTTTCCTCCTTAGACCCCATCTAAATCCTCTCTTTCAGTTTGAAACCATCGACCCTTCTCCTGTCACTACAGGTAAAAAGTCTGTCCCCATCTTTCTTACAAGCCTCTCTGAAGTACTGAAAGGCCACAATAAGGTCTCACCAGAGCTTTCTCTTCTCCAGGCTGAACAATCCCAATTCTCTCATTCTGTCTTTACATGGGAGGTTTTCCACCCCTCTGACCATTTTCAGGGTCTTCCTCTGGACCCACTTTGACAGGTCGATGTCCTTCTCATGCTGGGGGCCTCTGAGCTGGATGCAGTACTCCAGGTGGAGTCTCATGAACGCTGACCAGAGGAAGATCACATATAGTGGCAATTTTATACCATTTCCTGAGCTAACAGCAGTATTGTAACAGTCTTTTTTTAAAATTTGCGTGAAGAGCGATTTTGCATTTCCAATCTTCCACTGCTGGAACACAGCGAGTAAACTCTCCCCTCCATAACAAAACATATTGTTTTGCATGAGTTGCGTACACTAACCTTTACTGGCCTTGAATTTTTCTGATAGAATATTTTGTTCTCATGCTATTTATTGAGCTTTCACTTAAATGATTTCCTACATAAATGATCTTCAATGCCACACAACTCTTACAACATGTTTTTCTCTTTCATCTCTTAATTCTCTGCTGGATCCACTAAAATATCTCCGTATCAAAATAAATACTTTAGGTTTGATGGTTTTCACCTTTGTGCATTTGCCTCCATAACATTACATTTCTTCTCAGCCTCATAAATATTCACTTCTCCTGCATACAGTATAAAAGTCTATAAAATCTTCTCCTAACGTTTCCTTATGCCTTTTGGTATATGCTGTTCTGTACTTGAAACTTTCTCCAGACAATCTGCCATCTCAGGATTCATTGACAAGATTCAGAAAGACCCATTTTCATTTCATGGCTTGGCTTCGTGGACGAAGATTTGGGAAGGGCTTTCCCCACGCTTACTGCAAGCGCGCTGATGGCTGAAAAGGCCAATGCGGGATAGGCAAGACCGGTTGCAAAGAGCACAGCGGAAGGTCTCCTCGGATGGTATAGGCAAGGCATGGTTCTTTCTGCGCTGTCTTTTCTCCTCGAGATTGATTCTACGTGTGCAAAAAATGACAGTGGAGTTCTCTGAACTACTGTATGGCACAGTGCCTTCCAATTGAGGAAAACAACCGCAGGCATGTGCTCTTAGCATACTTTCTTACTCCACCTTCAGACCACTTCAAGCACAGTTGTGCTCCTTCTTCAGTGCATAGTTTTCCACACTACACAATCATCTTAACCCGAAAGGAAGGCAACAGTAAATTTATACAGACCCCACTTTCTAACTTAAGCCACTTGGGTAAAGCACCTGTCTATCCTTCCAGGGAAAAAATGGTGTCTAAATATGTTTATTATGGTGGTTTGAATATTTACTTCCAAGTCCTGGAGAGGTGTAAGCTACATATTTTTTAGTGTCTGTTTTCCCACGATTCATGCAATTGAACATGCTGATTTCACACTCAATTTCTTCGTCAGCTGAAAGCTGCGAGCTATCACCAATAATGCCAGAAAAGGAATGCATCATAAAAAATACTTACTTTGAAAACCCCATTAAATTTTTATTTATGAATGAAGCAGCTCAATGTAAAAGGCAACACATTTCACACAAAACTTGAGTCCCAATAGCACGGAACCTCCTATATGGAAGGAGCGTCTGCTATTTTGTAGTGACTACATGCAAGAACTGGAAGATTTCTGCACTTGCACCACTTTCTGTTCCACCTTACAGTTACCTACATCCTGCTTTCAGTAAGCATCATGCTAACCCATCCATCATCATTGGTCTACACGTTGAAACGAATGAAGACCTGAGTGTCAATAAAAATTAACAGGATGGCAGGATCTTAGACATTTCTTTAAACGTGCTTCTTTCAAACACAGCTAAGCAGAAGAATCCAGTCGACATTCACATGCCTTATTCAGGCCAGCAAATATCAAAACAATGTTTTTACAGGGGATTTCCTCATGTCAAGAACGTAGCACCGGCTGTTCCAGAGAGAAGGGAAGATTTCACCTTACTTAAATGTTGAAAATGGGTCTATTTGACCACAGAGAAAGAAGGTGATTTTCCCTAAATGTCCCACTAAAAAAACTTTCTTAAGCTGCATTCAATTAAAACAAACATCTGTACATGGTGGGTTTTTTTTTTTTTTTTTTTTTTTTCTTTACCAACCTTCGTTGCTCAGTATTTGCACTATGTAACTGATTTTATTGCTGTACTTCTAAAAGACTCATCAAATTGATAATTCTTAGAAGAAAAATTGCAAAATTGCACAAGACCAATCTTTACCAACCTTCGTTGCTCAGTATTTGCACTATGTAACTGATTTTATTGCTGTACTTCTAAAAGACTCATCAAATTGATAATTCTTAGAAGAAAAATTGCAAAATTGCACAAGACAGTAGGAGGCTTAATTAATTATCTTCTATGATTGGCCTTTTTTACCAGATGAGAGGCATTTATTTTAACCCAGTTATCATGCAGGCATTTACTTGTCTAAGCATGCACCTGGAAACAAAGAATTCTTTTCTAAAAAACAAGATTCATATCAACAAATTTAATATAGACAACAATAAAGAAAAACATTACTACTGTTAAATAAACCACCCCATACAACACAAATTAAAGTTATATCCTTTATGGGTATAGGTCACAGGAAGTCTTAAGAAATTTTGTGTAATGCTATAGACTACATCTCTTGCATCTAAAATATATTTGCAGGTCACCAGAAAAAACAGTAGAAATCAAAGACTTCTGAAGACATTAAGTCCAGAACGAATGTGATTTTAGACCAAGCACCCAGCAGAACACTAACCCTTTAAACTTTACATCCATTTCGGTGCATTTTTTGTCTTGTGGGACCATGTACATAGCCATGGTGACAGTACCTTAAAATCTCTTCGACCATCCTTCAGCACACCAGTCCTGGGCAACAGATATGGAAGGAACTGGAATAGATTAGTTCGACTATTTATCCAAGTTCTCAGAAATAGCTTAAATCAGACCTCAGAATAACCGCTTCCTATCTGTATGCTCAGGCTGGCAGTTTGCTGATCCTGTTCTAACGTAACAGCTCATTTGAGGATAGATTCCATAAGAAGTTTTAAAACACAGGTAACAGCCATGAGGACTCCTATTGTGATAACTAAACTTACTACAGGTTCCTCTTAAAATCCTGCATTATATAAAATTCTCCAGCAATGCTCTTTGGTCTCTATTCTAGCCATACATATGTTCTTGAATTATTCCCATCCTTATTCCATGACTTGCTTATAGCTTTGGCCTAAAACATGTCAATCTGTTTACAGTAATGCTACTGGGACATAATACAAGGTTTGGATCATGCAACTTTCTAAACATGAGGGTTTGTTTGATAAGACATCTCTACAGTTGGAATACTGTGGCTATGTCCCTACTGCACAGTCCACACTCACAGTAACTTCAGATTTGTGTAACATTCAAATTTAATGGATCCAAAGTTGTTGTCTAGAGCAGATCACGCAAGAAAGTTGGAGTTCTCTCTGCCCTGTAAAGCAGATACATTCCCACAAAATAGAAGAGTGGGTGCTTTGCACACTCGGATACTTCACTGGACCAAAGATACTTCACTGCTCAGTCAGCTTCTACTCAAGAACATGCTTAACAGGGCTAGAAACACAGCCCAAGACTCAGAGCCCTGTGAAACGTGTTTATTAGAGGGTGACCCAGTGCCTCTATAATAGGGATAAAGACTCAAGTGAACAGCAGCTGTTTTAACTGCTGTATAAAAGAGAAAATCAGAACCACATAATCTTTACACTAGCCTAAAACACAGCTTTATGCTAGCATTTTCTCACAGGCTATAGAATACCACATCCACCCTCTGTCACCTAACCAAGCCTGAGGCTGCTCTTACAGGACAAGATCAGTGATCAAGTCTCTGAATGGCAGAGCTTTTCAATTCGCCGTTCTGAAGCAAGGCTCTCAAGAAAAAAAATGAGTTACAAAGAAAACACAGTCACTAACTATTTTCAGAATCTGCAGCTGGCTCAGTAAGCAGCTCACTGTGTAACTCCATTACTCCCTGAACCACAGAAAGAAACACCATTTCTCCACTCGCCAAACTCCAGCCTATAAATAACCTTTACAGCAGTTCTTCAGAAGGCACCAAACCATGAAGTACAGTGCTGTCCACCAAACAATCGTGAATCTGGCAAGATCTGTCACATTACTCAGTCACATGCTTCTGCAACTGCTTAAGAAATTACAGATCAGCTCAAAGTGGTACAAGGGCATGCCTGTGGAGACTGAACAACTTTGTAGCTTCTTCTAGTTCAAGGGGGAACCAACAGATAATCCCACCTGACTGTACGCAAGCCACCTCCCTCTTGATTTTCCACTACAACTCCGACTGAATAAGAGACATAAGATCAAACACACACACAAAAAAACCTGCCTTCAAACAAAAATGTTTCAGAATGAAGATCAACTAAGAAAACGCATCTGGCTTAAAAATTCCTGTTCAATACTAACAATTACATCTTCCAGAAGAGTAAAGTTAGCATTAGCTTTTGTTGAGTGACTTTGTTTTTTGAGAGTTTTAAAGCTTGGTGCAGTTATTTGAATCACTTCATTTTTCTTCAGGAAATATACCTTTGTGTCATTTACTTCTCTTCATTACAGACTGTAACCTAATAAAGCAGATTTCTCTGCTTTATGGTAGAATTTCTTATCTTCAGAAGGGTTATTTTCTAAGAAAAGCTGAAAGTCAATAATGACATTCAGCAAGCAGGAAGAACTGTTTTGCCTCGTTAACTGTCAAATCCAGAAAGCTTATTACATTACACACATCAATTATTAAACCAAAGGTGTCCATACCTTATTACACACTTTCAAAGGAGCGTTTTTACTGAACCCCCAATAAATCATTTATTTGGAAAGACATAACTCTTAAATAATCCACTGCCCTGTCTAGACCAAGCTACACATTTCTACATGTTTAACAAAATTTCAAGTCACGACACATTGGTAAGATTTAAATTTTATTAAATATTCAACAGGACCAAACCATGCAGAGAACTTCTGAAATCTTACCAGGTGTTGATCTGCATAACAAATTAATAATATGTTAATACCATAACAAATTCTGATTCTAAGGTTTCTAAGAGAGAACTGTCAGATCTGTGAACATTAAAAAAAAACAAAAAACAAACTACAATTTCTGCCACCTTTTCTCCACCAATCTCTCGTTGCAGGATGGATGAGCATCTGGGACAATAAAATCTGAAGCACCTCTCCTACTTCCCATCATTACCACTGGACAGGATGAACTCTTGAGATTACAGGGGAACACAGCTTTGAGAGAGGTCCTCCAGTCTGCCCAGTCCAGCCCAGGCTCAGCTACACTTTACAATTAAACCTGTTACGAGTTATCCCTTGACCATCTATGGACAGACAGATTAACAGGTGAACATCTATGTGCCCTCCCACACTGCGATTTAAAGGTTCTAAGGGTAATCTTTAATAAATAAAGCTAATACACCCACGTCACCTCCAGAAAAAACCCGACAAACCCCCCACAACCATTCATCGCATATAAAAGCATCACCCAACCATGCAAAGAGCAAGTACTTCCTAAACTTTCAGGCAAGGCTGTGCCTTCCTAATGAAACCACGAGCCAGGCAGGTGCGACTGGCGCCTTCCG
>NW_010431432.1:0-214 GCF_000710305.1 Buceros rhinoceros silvestris
ACAAGGAAGCTTCAGCTCAAACCGGGACACAGGGGCAACACAGCAGCACTCGGGGGAAGCAGCCCACGCTCCCGCTGGTGCCCCAGCAGGCTGAGTGCCAGCAGACCCTGGTGCCTG
This sequence comes from Buceros rhinoceros silvestris, assembly GCF_000710305.1. Taxonomy (NCBI): domain Eukaryota; kingdom Metazoa; phylum Chordata; class Aves; order Bucerotiformes; family Bucerotidae; genus Buceros; species Buceros rhinoceros. The sequence goes on from NW_010431432.1 coordinate 118, forward strand.
CTCAGCAGGCTTACTCTGGACAGACTCCACCGAAGGCAGGAGGCTGGCGGGTGGTACTGTGAGAAATCCCAACCCAAGGGATGGCAGAACAAATGAT
>NW_010431432.1:289-850 GCF_000710305.1 Buceros rhinoceros silvestris
GACAGACTCCACCGAAGGCAGGAGGCTGGCGGGTGGGACTGTGAGAAATCCCAACCCAAGGTATGACAGAACAAATGATAAAACCACCTTGCCCACCATTACCAGTTCCTGTCAGAAGCCCCTCCGTGTACTCGGGCACACTCAAGTCCTGCCCCACTCCACCACAGAAAGCTTCCAGACCCTCGCTTAAGCCACAGTGCCTTGTCTTTCATGATGAGCAAGGACAAAGGTAAAGACCGAGGCTGCTAAGCAAGTCCCAAGCCCCCTTGACACCGTCCTGATGCAGACTTCAAAATCCAACACAACACTTTAAAACACTGGCATTTCACTGCTGATTCTTTACTAAATAGCACAAAAAGGGAGTAAGTTCAAGAAGGGGAAAAAAAAAAAGGCTAAGGCGCACATGCCCAGAACAGAAGAGGGTGGGAGGGAGAATGCGAGGGTGGAGAGAGGATTGATTCCCGGGCATCACTAGCGAACACAGAGCGAACCTCGGTGGCAGTGAATAGCTTGTGCCCTAGCTGCAGGCCACCTCTCGCCCACGCTCTCTGTGAAGTCTCC